>NC_141023.1:43752500-44052500 GCF_052040795.2 Danio rerio | reverse complement strand
CACGGACAGTTTGTATAGCCTGCAAAACAGGCATGAGCTGAAAGCCTCTGATTAGGTCAGCTGATAAGAACGCATACTACTATGAAAAGGTAAACAGACACACACACTCGCACACCACAACACACACATCATAACACATAACATGCAGGAAGAACACACAGACCCATAAACCATGACATCTGATTTCCTCACAGGTTTTAATGATACACAGATAAAAACAAAGATTCATTAGATTTACATTTTTTTAAAGGTAACTGGTCAGAAACAGGTTGACATGGTGGCTCAGGGGTTAGCACTGCTACCTCACAACAAGATCATCGCGCGGGTTCGTGTGAGTTTCCTCCGAGTGCTCCGGTTTCCCCCACAGTCCAAAGACATGCGCTATAGGGTGAATTGAATAAACTAAATTGGCTGTAGTGTATGTGTGTGAATGAGTGTGTGTGGATTTTACCCAGTAGTGGGTTGTGGCTGGAAGAGCATCTGCTGTGTAAAACATATGCTGGAATAGTTGGCGGTTCAATCTGCTGTGGCAATCCCTGATGAATGAAGGGACTAAGCCGAAGAAAAATGATTAAATGAATGGTTGCAAACAATTTATATGGGCTGAATTTGAACAGACAAATTAAATTTAGTAATGTTTAACTTAATTATTTGTTTGTTTAAATTCAGCCCGTGTAAAGTGTTTGCTACCACTTACCTTATTATTAATTATTATCATTATTACTTATTATTATTATTTATTTTTTTGTAAACCCAATTAATATTTTTTTTAGTGTAAGTTTTGACAATAGATTTGAAAGTGCAAGCTTTTGAAAACAATATTGTCTCTGAAAAAAGTGCATCTATAATCAATCATCACTTTTATCCAAAGTGACTTACAAATGAGGACAATTGAAGTAATCAAGCAACAAACAATATCTTGACACTATGACAACTACTTTGTCTAATGCAGTGCAGAAAGATATGAAAAAAGGTAAGAGACCAATTAAAAATTCACAGTAATTTACTTATTCAAAATGAGTTGATACAACACATTGTTTAAGGTTTTTTGGGAACACTTAATTGTGTTATGTTCAATCCCCTTAGCTTGTAAAAACAATAAAGTGAAACTAATCTATTTGTGTTGGGATAAGATAATAATTGTTTGAAACTCAGCACTGTTTACAGCGTACACTGCAAAAAAAGTTGGGTTCCACAAAATTGATTTGTGTTGGGACGATATAAAGAAATTAAGTTAATTTGTTAGTTTTTACAAATTTAAGTGGATCAAATAAAAAAAAAAATAAGTTGTCATAAAAAAAATCACCATTTGTGTTGTTTCAGCTGATTTTAGAGAGTCTGAACAAACAGCAAACATAATTTTATCAAGGGTTTGCTCTTAGATATTGCTTGATAATATTAGCAGGTCTGGCATGCTGTCCCGGGAGAGAACCCTGAGCTTGGAAATAATTGAGCCCAGGGCTCCCATCTGGTCGATGAGCATGTAATGGGGTACAAGAGCAGGTAGTTCTCGAGAGCTCCCCCTGGTAAAAGAGGAAAAGAGGGGAGATTGGGTGGATGATGGCATTCTTCAAAAAACAAAGATAAGGGAGTAATACTAGATGGGCTATTTATAGTGAGTTTGGATTAATCTGATTAGCTTACTAATGAGCTTACTAATTACGGACTGGAGGCCAATCGTGATCAATCACATCATGTGATCTTCTCGAACTTCACTTAGAGTGTAAAATTTTAGGCAGCACAATACCACCATGGCAATGTTTTAACTTCAAAAGAGTTAACAATGTTTTTTTTTTTTTTTTTTTTTTTTTTTTTTTTATGGAGTTTACTGTTATATAATAATGAAGTACAGTACTCGACAGATGTGTGGACACATTTATGATCATTAAGCCTGAATATGTTTTATTGAAAATGGAGAACCAAATACAGATGTAGAAAATATTTATAACTTGCTGTATGACCAAACAAAATGTATCTATTGACACCATTGGCATGCATTACCAATACATTCCTGTATATTTACATAAATTCCCCAGAAATTCTTGTGGAAGAAAGTTTTTTTCAGTAAATCAAATTTACTGGAAAATTCTATCCCCTTTGCAACCTTAATTAAGATGTATAATCAAGATACATAATGCAACTAGTGTGTGGATGTAGAGCGTAGAGGACATACATCAGCATAGAGCTTGTTAATCCGCTGAATATTCACAGTCAGTTTATATTGTTTCCCCATTTGTTTGCTCCAGTCCTGAGTGCCATTGCACCATGTGCTATAATGACCTATGGCACTTCATCAAATGGTTTTGCATTTAAATTATTCAGGTGCTTACACAAGACCCCAAAGCCCAAAATTAGAGCTGTGCACGTTTGGCACAAAATGGTATTGGTTTTATACAAGGGGTCAGTAAACACTGAGCCATTATTCTCACACTAAATTAATAATATGTATGCATACAGCTGTCAGGTATCAGGGTTGTCCATCAAAAAAGTGAGAGAGAAAAAAGCCTCCATAGCGTTTAATGATCTCATGGTTGGAAGCTGGCTCAAAATTAAGGATTTTACACATGCAGCTCTCTGCTGGGAATGTGCATGGCCAATTAAATATTCTACACAGATAACTGCAGATCGATTGGAGAAGAACAGACCTGAGGTAATTTTAAGGTCACAGCCAGCTGCTATTCTTCAAACTGTCAGAACACAAATTGATTTGTGCCTCTTGAAGTTGGGACCTCATCATGAAGATCTGCCCACTGTGCCTTTCACACCACCAGCAAGCAAATAGAAAACAACCAGGTGCCTTTCGCGTTTCAACAAATTCAACGCAAATTATATTAACCCTTTAAGTCTAATTGGTGACTTTGATAAACTCTGAAATTTTTTTTAAAATGAAAAGCAAATAGATGTAACGGAATGTAGGGATGAATTTCACTCAGACTTAAATGAGCCATGTAATAAAGCAAAAAAAAAAAAAAAAAAAGCTCTGGAGTCTGAAAAAAAGGCCCAGGCTAGACGTTGACACCTTTTGCCCTCTTTCTTGAACTTTCCTTTCTCTCTGGTATTGATAAATACTCAGATGTGACTGGTGACACAATTTTTTTATTCATTATCTTTTATAAATTTTGATTAAATTCCAACAGATGAGTAAATCTTTGTCTCTGGTTAACTTTGACAAAAGAACCATTCATTGCTCTCACAGGGTATTTAAAAAGCAACATAGGCTAATTCTGAAGACGTAGTCCTATATACGTTTCTGAAGACCGCAAATTATGAAGCTAAGGGTACGTACGGCTGCATTTAATTTTTTAAACAAAGCTACAGGGCGGTATGACACTGTTCCTTTTCGTGCTCACCAGCTGACCGCTCACCTCTGTATGAACAGCTTTCCCACTGTAACCAGTTTGTCCTGTTAGCTCAAGTTGTAAGTTACAGGACTTGAGATGCACAGATGAGTTGACCATGATGATGGGGTTTGAGTCTGGTGAAAAATGGTTCCAGAAAGCGGGTAAGACAAAAACAGAATCCAAAAAATAAACTAGATAAATAAATAAATAATGGTGGTAAGATCTGAAAATGTGGTAAAAATCAGACGAGGACTTTTTTTCTGGATTACTTTTGAAAATTGTTGGTTGGGATTTGGAAAGTGGGTGTGCGGGTCAATCGAGAAAATTCGTTGGGTCTAGGGAAGTAGGAGTGTGGGCCAGTTGATTGGTCAGTCAGTCAGTCAGTCAGTCATTCAGTCAGTCAATAGCGGCCTCTGGTGGGTTTATGCGAGAACAGCAGGCACAAATGGGACTCACAAGAAATTTGAGATCTCAAAAAGCATACACAGTGGCCTTTAGTTGATTGGTGAAAACAAAAACATTTTCAGAATGAGCCTGGGTTGTTAAAAAGAAGGACGAAATGTCTCTGGTCTCTAGTCTGTATCCAGACCGGCCCGTAGTAAAGAGCTCTCAAGCTCAACACTATGTAAAGTTTGAATTGGTTTTATAGTTTGATTCCAGTAGATTAAGTGGATTTTGTGCTACTATTATGTTGTGACATGATTTTATCGATTTTCAATGTGCATTTTCAAGTCCACAAGTCCAAAGACATGCGCTGTAGGTGGATTGGTTATGCTAAATTGTCCATGGTGAATGGGTGTGTCTAGATGTTTCCCAGTGTTGGGGTGCAGCCGGAATGGCATCCGCTGTGTGAAACATATGCTGGATAAATTGGCAGTTCATTCCGCTGTGACAACCACAGATTAATAAAGGGACTAAGACAAAAAGAAAATTAATGGATGAATATTAAACCATGCAAGTAACTTTAGAATGCACATATAAACATTTATTGTGGATATTAAAAAGTTGTATTTTGAATGCTATTTTCATGAGTATGATATGTAAATAAGGACAGTTTTTGTATTACATAAATCATACTGAAATCAGTTTTTCACATGTTAAATTAGGATGTGACTTTTTTTAGCATATTTGCACTGATTTTATTTATATAAACTCTTTTTGTTAATCTGTAGAAACTAAGGGCCTACTCACACTTTGCTATCCGAACCGTGCCCAGGCCCGTTTTCCTGATTGTTTGAGAAGTGTGAGTGCTCTGAATTGGTTCACTTTGCCGGCCCTCGCCCTGGAAGAGGTGTGCCTGAGTGCGGTTCTCTGGCTTTGGAGTGGTACGCTTGTGTGTGAGTGCAAAACGTGCCTAAGCCCGAAACTGAAAGTGAGACGTGACTTTTAAGAGGCTGTTTCATATGGATTAATTGATCATTCTTACTGTTCAGTGAACGGAAACTGTTGTAGATTATTAAAGATGCAAACCGCTCAGTGCACGACAGCTACGCACCTTCAGCAAACCTCATAATTCCTGCTGCACGAGGACTTTATAATTGTTTATGAGCATCAAAAGTGTCTGTTTGGCGAAAACATTTGACTGCGTGTCACTGCATATCAAACAGCTTAAACGATATAACTAAAGTAATCTCCACTGTGCTGAGCGAAAGCGCTTACTTAACAGCACAGCATCGATGACGTAAGCGTGCCCAGGCCCGAATATAATGTCAGGGGGAGACCGGAGAGGGGACAAGCATGCTTTGGCTTGGTTCAAGGCAACTGTACATAGTGTGAGTACACCCTAAATTAGCACATAACACCGACTGGCCAATGTGAAAGCTATAAGAAACCCTGGCACAGCATTTTACAATGTTATAAGACATAAACCTACAGAAAGCAATGTCACAGAGTCCGAGGTGTTATGTTCTTATGTTCCCAGCCTCAGCGATAACTGTCATTGTAGGTGATTTCTTCTCTCAGCCCTCTTTTAAATCATAACGTACACCCCATCTCTTTTAATTTACTTCAAAGATCCTTGTCTTTGTGCGATTGCAACCAGGCAAAAAGCTTTGGGGAACATTTTTAATTATTGGGGCTAGGTGGTTGGCTCCTATAACTAAGTACCTAAACTACCATATGTGAAAGCCCCTATTGACTAGTTTAGGAATAAAACAACATTTTAATTGCGAGTCAGTGATTCACTGATTAATGATAGCTATGTTTAAACAGTTTGTTTGAAAATATACTGTATTTATCTGAATGATATAACTGTAAAAATCACACATGTATTGTAGAATAAGTGTAGTTTCATGAAAATTCAACTGTTAAACACGTACTCTTTAAAAATATATCTGAAATGGATAAAATAAAGATTGAGGAACTATAATGATGCAGGAAAGAAAAAGAGGATCTATAAAGACAAAAAAAGGTTATTCAAACCCACGTCCATTTACCAGCTTAAATACACTGCTAAATGAGGAACCAAACCAGACATAGGTGAGCATAATAATTTACCAATTAGTAACCATAGAAACAAATTCCCAGTGGGAACAAAGGAAACTGCTACTGCACAGAAAAGAAATCCAACATGAGTTCTAAAACAGAACACACCAGTTCAACCTCTACTCCAGCCTTTATGACCGTAAAGGTCATTAATCATTTTCATGAAAGATAACCTATAGGGGTCTGTGCTAAACTAGTTCCCCTGTCTCAAGTAAGACATAATAAATTGTGCACTTTCATCTACATACCATTATGGATTTGTGCAGCATGATTTAGAGCATTCCATTATGCAAATCATTGAAAATGCGCTTCAGCTATTTTTATTTATTTATGAATTTTTTTTGTGAAACTGCAAAAACAAATTTAATTGAACATGCATTTTCTAGGAAAATTATGACAAAATCTTTTGTTCCTTTTCACACTAATAATATCAACTGTTACATTATTAAAAAAATATATATATTTCTGTGCAGTGTTTATTTCTACAACACTAAATATATTCAACAAAGATCTAAAACGTACAGCAAAATGTATCCCTAGTAACACATCAGATTTGCAAAAATGCAAACGGCGCCCACTAGTGGATTTGACATCTGAAATGTGCAACAACACAGCAGATTTTACATTTTGCTAAAGGTTGAGGCACATATTTCCAATTAGTCTGGGCTGAATTATACTAGTACAACTATCATGTTCAAGCATTGTTAAATTTATAACCTGCATAGACTGTAAATTGTCTTTCAAATGGTTAAATTCGAATCAAGGTCTGCGTGTTTCTATAAAGTTGCAGGCATGTTTTTTTTTTTTTTTTTTTTTTTTTTTTTTAATCAAGACTAAATTAAAGATCTGCAGGACTCTGACTTTTCAGAGCCAAACTTGCCTATACTCTGGTTTTGAACAGTTTAGAGCAAAAAAATGTGTAAATTAGCAAGAAATGAGGAGTTCTGATGCAAAAGCCTGTAAATGCTGTCTGGATTTTTCTTTTTGAATGAGCAGTTTTTTTTAGGCTCCTGTATGTAGGTTCAGTAATTTCATTTTAATGGCAAAGAATAACTTATTTTCATTGTGTTTAAAGTTAAATAACTTAACATAAACAAAGAAGGCTGAGAAAAATTTGATTTAATGACAATTTCTGATGGCACCTAGAGATTTTTGCATCTGAACTCTTCAAATACTGTCTCTAAAATGAAAATATTTAACATTACCAGATATAGCAGACTTGTGGGCATACAGGTTAACATGACTCATTTATTAATTCTTTTTTGTTTTCATTCATGTCATGTTGCATTTAATTGATTCATATCCTGCAGTAGATTCACAACATTTAAAATAGTATTAAAATATTCAGCAGGTTTTTTGCCATTCATGTTTGATATGGTCAACCCCGCTAGCCACTGGCAGCCACTAGACATTACCGGTCCAATCTGGCACGGGTTCAAAGAAACAAATTATTTAAAAACATTACTTAGCACCCTGCTGTGAAATACATAAATGAACAAAAATAAAAAATAGCAGCACCTGCACATAAGCGATTTAGCCCTGGCTTCCATTTCAACCAGACTGGCAGCAGAACCACAAAATGAATCCACGAGCAGGTATTTATTTTATCCTAGCACCTAAGCAGTCTGAAGCGACTGCCATTGATTTTCCAGAGCTAATGAAATTATACAGCTCTAAGCCAATCAATGACAATCCCTGTTGTTCCGCTTTAGATCTACAGTGCTGATGGCCAATACTTCTCCACTCAACTAGACGAGATCATGT
This sequence comes from Danio rerio, assembly GCF_052040795.2. Taxonomy (NCBI): domain Eukaryota; kingdom Metazoa; phylum Chordata; class Actinopteri; order Cypriniformes; family Danionidae; genus Danio; species Danio rerio. Next base: position 44,044,911 of record NC_141023.1, on the reverse strand, counting down.
GATCATGTCAACATTGTCAGCATTTGTCAACAGTTATTTGTCAAACTGCAAACAGGGCAAAAAAAACGAATTAACATAAACATGTGATAGAATATGTGGGGAAAAAGTCCACTTCCAAGAACTAGCCATCCACACAATAAGATATTACCATACCATGGCTATGTTTATGTTTATTCTAGCATGTTTTTCTGCTATTAGATGATTTACAAATGAGATTTGTGACATGTTGCCACTGAAGCATTCAAGCTGAAAACACGTTGCACTCAGAAAATTGCATATTCACAAAGCAATCTCTTCTCATTTGTTTTGTGCAGGGTGTGTCTATTACACAGAATTAGTATGTGCTGCGCTATTTAACAGGTTTCCTTTGAGGCGCTCAGTGCTGGGGAAAATGAACCTACAGTAATTGTAGCTGATACCAAGTGCTCTCCCGTGTACTTTTCAAAAGAATTCAGTATCAGGCCTTTTAATAGGATACTTAACCCTAGAACACACCGCTACATTTACCCCCAAGAATATAGCATAGACACTTCTATTTTGTGCTTTTATATAATAATAATAAACCTTGTTTAGTTGATGAAAATAAACAGGGATCTTTATATTGAGTGTTTGTAGGTGAAAAGGTGGACATTTCCGGTTGTTTTCATTCTGGGGTCTGGCCAACTGTCCCAGTGAAGACAAAAGCATAATAAATATACTAAATTATTTATATTTTTTTAATGAAAATCTAAAAATGCTGAATGGCTGGTGTGGGGGTTCAGTTTGCAGGCTCAGATAAAAATGAGCAGCGTACAAAAAGCTATATAAATTAATGGGAAATTAAAAATAAGCAAACAAATGAATAAAAAAGTGACACCACTTTAAAATAAGCTCTCATTTTATAATGTTAGTTTTGGTCAGCTTTCTCTTTATGTAATTATAAAGGCAACGGTAAATACTGTGTTCATATTCAGATTCCTATTTATGAGAAGTTGAATAGCAAGCTGCCATTAAGCAGATGCTTTTATCTAAAACAATTTACAGAGTACTTATTACAACATTGCACTCCCACTGGAGTAACCTGAGGTTAGAAACACATTTACATGTTTACTTATAAATGAGGACACATCATTCATCGTAAAATCTCACTATAATTAACAGACAACAAAAGTGTCAACCACAGAAAAGTAAAAGTTAAAAACATGATTTTAAATAAATCGTGATTTATTAATCTTTTTTTTTTTTTCATTTAATATAATGTATACTGGCTGTACGGTGGCGCAGTGGTTTGCACGTTCCTCTCTTAGCAAGAAGGTTGCTGGTTGAAGCCTCGGCTAGGTCAGTTGGCATTTCTGTGTGGAGTTTGCATGTTCTGCTTGTGTTCACATGGGTTTCCTCAGGGTGCTCTGGTTACCCCCACAAGTCAAAAAACATAGTATAGGTAAATTGGGTAAGTTAAATTGTCCGTAGTGTGTGTGTGTGTGTGTGTGTGTGTGTGTGTGTGTGTGTGTGTGTGTGTGTGTGTGTGTGTGTGTGTGTGTTTATGTGTGTGTGTGTTTATGTGTGAGTATGGATGTTTCCCAGTGATGGTTTGCAGCTGGAAGGGCATCTGCTGAGTAAATCATATGCTGGATAGGTTGGCGGTTCATTCTGCTGTGGCGATCCCAGATTAATAAAGGGACTAAGCCGAAAAGAAAATGAATGAATAATATACACTAACTTTCCTGCACTTTGAGGTCATTACTTAGTCCATACAGTGAGGGAAATAATTATTGAACATGTCACCATTTTCCTCAGAAAACATTTTAAATGTGCTGTTGATTTGAAATTTTCACCAGATGCTGATAACAGCCAAACAAATCCATATATTTTAAAAATAGCTAAATTAATTAGTTTACAAATTAAGTGATGTATGATGAAATGAACACAGGGAAAAGTGTTGAACACATGAAGAAAGGCATATATAAAAAGGAATGAAAAGCTCAGACAGCACCTGAAATCTCTCAGTAGTTATTCAGCAACCCTCTGTCCATTATCATTGTAAATTTAATATTAGCTGCTCTTGTACAATATTTACATTATCAGGAGGATAAAGATAAAACCAAGGTGGACATTCAAGCAAGACAATGACCCAAAACACAGCCGAGAAAACTCTCAAAGGCTTTCAGAGAAAGGAAATAAAGGTGCCCAGTCAAAAAATATTTGAAACATAAAATTGATCAAATCAAAATTAATTTGGATGTAAGGTGTTTTTACATGTAAAGCCACAGTACATGATGTAGTGAATGCAATTATTTTATAAAAAAAACTCCTTCAGCAACCTGTGGTTTCTTACCAGTGTTTATTTGTCTGATAAGCCAGCAATTTTTTGTCCAGGACAAAGAGCCACCTGTCACATATGCACATAGAGACACACTTGTGCAGCTATTTTTTTATGGCAACTTCCCATAAACTTATTATTTTTTTATTATTATTATTTTTTATTTAGTTTTGTTTTTTACTGGATAAAGCAGGGCTATTCAATTACTTTGTCATGAGGCCAGTTCATGAAAAGCGTCCCAAATGAGGGGCCGGAGATACAGCAATATAAGAGCCAGTGTGTTGTATTTTTGCTCCTTAAGACACCCATGTTGTATTTTTCTACATTAAGATGTTATTATATTGTGTTTTGAAACTACATAATATCAGTGCATTGTACAATAGGATTTTTACAAACATTCAAATGTTGTACAACAAAAGCAGTGCATTGCGTAAATAGGCTTCTTTTATATTCAGACACGTTCATGTGTTATGTTTTGAACTGCATAACTATTAGGGATGCTACAATTATAGATTTTGGTTGTGGGATTATAGCCTGAAGAATAATCATGGTTTCACAGTTATCACGTGTAAAGTAAATTTAAGCTTTATATTAATTAAGTATTTAAATGAACTGTTATTATAGGTGCAGTAGGTGATTGTCTTCAGAAACTTTTTTTTTTTTTTGTGCTGGTTGAAAGTCTCTTCACAGTCAAATAGTAATGAATAAAGCAAATGATCTAAATGTATTTATATGTATTTTTATGTTCTGGATAAGGCATAAAACTAAAAAATGTTCATCCAATTAAATATTGTCAGGCCGACATCTCCCATAATTCCGATAAGTAGCTCAAACTGTCTGTCAACAAATGCAGATTTGGGCTTGCATCTCTGTTCACGAATATCTGCTGTAAGCGTCGCGCGTGCACGCCTAGATGAGCGTCGCACATTCACGACCAGGGCCTGAGCAAGCTGAACTGCCGCTCTAGGCAGAGGACGATCACGCCGCCCTCAACCCCAATGTGAAAACGAAAGTGACCGGTTATGAATATGAAGTGAGGTGTCGCGGACCTCTTTTCCGGCGCACTATATGCGCGGATATAACTGAGGATGCGCGAGTACTGAGGGAGGGAGGGAGGTGTCGTAGACACTGCGCTCTTTATTCTGCCGCCCTATGCGCGGCTATAACTGAGGACGCGCGGGTGTCGCGGACCTCAATTCTGGTATCGATGACGCCGCCCTCTCTATTCTGTCGTCTATGCGCGAATATATCTGAAGACGTGGGTGGTAAGAGAGGTGTCGCTGATGCCGCCCACTCTATACTGCCGCCCTAGGCGGCCGCCTAGGTCGCCTTTATGGACGCGCCGGCCCTGTTCACGACACATGCACACAAGACTGCCACGGTCGCGGCAAAATCAACTGCTGAATTGAAACTTTTTAAACTCCTGAATCTATACGGGAGTTACTTTTGCAAGCTGGAGGAAGGTCGAGATCATGGCTGAAGTATTTCTGTTAGACAGGTAATGTTCTGTTTTAAAACTAATTTAGCTTTACGCAGAGCTGATTTAGTTTGGTCTTGTTACAAATGGGTTATTTTGTTCAGCCACTGAAATCTCCTGGTGAAAGATTGATGTTACTATATTCAGTTTTATAAGGGACCTTTTACAGCATCGATAATGTAGATTTATGTTTCGTTTAACAGCGAAACATCAGTAAATATTGCTATTCCGCCAAGCCTGCTTTTACTGAGCTGAAGTTGCTTTTATTTTCACATTGGGTCATTTCTGAGCAATGACAGCCTGTGACGTGCTCCCTATACTGCTTACTATGCACTGTGAATATTCGCTCTGAAATAGCATGTCAGTGTGGCTTAGTAATGAGTGTAATTCCTGCACGCTGCCAGGCCAACCACTGCATACACTCAGGGCCGGAGCAAGCTCAACTGCCGCTCTAGGCAAAGGACGGTCACGCCGCCCTCAAACCTAAAGTGAAACCACCCTAGACGCAGCTATAACTGAGGCGCGGGTGGCGATGGTAGTTTAGGGGACGCCACCCTCTCTATTCTGCCGCGCTAGATGCGGATGAGGGCGCGGGTGGTGAGGGTAGTTTCGGGGACGCCGCCCTCTCTATTCTGCCGCCCTAGGCGGCCGCCTAGGTCGCCTCTATGGAAGCACCGGCCCTGCATACACTTCTAACTGGCGAATGACATGAACTAGTGAGTTGTATGCTGTCCTGTCGCGGTGGGCATGTTTGCGATTTTAGGAGGCGTTGCTTTGAAACACCTGCCGTCATGAGCTAATATGCTAACCTGTAAGCATTTTGGCAGATCACCTACAACACCTTTATCATCTGTGTTCATACATGCATAATCATTTTAATAATTAGTTTAACATATCTTTTGCTTTTTGAAATGGAAGCCACGCACAGCTCTTACCACTATGGCGTGAGATGTTTTCTACTCAGAGCGTCTGGAAGGAGTGAGCGCATCACTCCGTTTGCGCCCACATATTGGCATATTTTCTTACATTGTATATAACGAAATCGAGTGTGGAAAAGGCGCGATATGGAAATGGCCCACTGAAATATTTAGTTCAGTGTTTGCGCGTATTAGCTGTGGTGTATAAGCTCGGACCTTTAAACTGGCTTACAGGTGGCGTAACAATGTTTAGTTGCAGCAATTTTGTTCCGTGCAACAGAAACGAGGCATTGAGAATCTTTTACGATTAAGTATCCAAATGTTTTCGACTGCTCTAGCTACATGCTCTGCGCAGCCTTACTTGTGTGGGGACACAAGTAAACTGTAACAACATAAGGAATACTTTCAAAACTAATGGGAGGTCAGCACAAGCACACACACACACAAAACATTAATTATAAATTAATTTCATATAAATGTCAACACATGATTAAAGATGCCTTGAGCAGTTCCTAGATTACTAGATGAAAGCATCACTTCCTGTGAAAAATATAACAAGAAATCGATAGTATGCATTTCAGGGTTAATTTGAATGATTACAAGCATTAATTGGTTAGTTAGAGGAACAAACTAGAAAGCAAATGCAATTAAAAATTGGCCCTCTTAATTTCCCCACAGATAATGTGCTGTGGTTAAACACAAAAAACCCACACACTCTGAAGCTTTAATTGCATTTCAAACAGATCAACAGAGTATTACAATGACCAGGCTTTTATCCATGGCTATCAAACATGAGTCGTCCACGAGCTGAGGTCAGGCCTTCCATCTCTAAAGATTAGGCAGTGACGAATATCAATGCTGGAGATTTAACCACAGGATGTTTCATTAGAGATCAGAGAGATTTAGTTTTGAAGTCCGCTTGAACATGTGCTGTGCTTGTTAGTTTAGAGTGGTGCCTAATGAACACGCCATAGTTGCATCCCAGTGCTTTGTAGCAGTGTGTGTCTGTTCATTTGTTTATGTGTCTTACAAGGACACAACATTGTATAATGATATGGGTTTAAGCTTGGGGTTACTTTGTTAAGTTGGTTTATGAGGACATCCATGTGTACCCGTAAATCAAAATGCTTAAAAATCATACTTGAAGTCTTTTGACATTAAGATTTTGACATATTTTCTGTGAGGGTTGTATTTAGGGGTAAAAGACCACAATAGGCAGTATTTCATTAATAAAACACATTATGCATATGGTCCTCGTAAGCCACATATACAAGTATGTGTGTGTTTAATTGATGTTTGAGCTGGCCACCCATTAGAATCGAGCCCTGAATTATTGAGCACGGACTCCAGGAAACCGCTTCATATGAAATAATCCTCAGCAGCACTGTGAAGACAGCCATTAATAATAAACAGTATTGATTCACTATGTGCCACAGTCAATGAACAGCGCTGAGTGCGCAGAGAAAATAAAAGATTTAAACAATGGCTATTTTCATAATGAAGAAAGCTTTAGAAGAAAACCGTGGAAGCGCGTGGCACATATGAGCTGCATCGCAGTAGAAAACGTGGGCAGAAGAACTTCATTCGTCTCATGCCCCTGGGTTGTGAAGGACTATGTTGTAAAGACCTTGTTGGAAAGGGCAGATAAAAAAGGCCACAGACGTGCTTTGCACTCAGGACAAGATCTATGAGAATAAAAGATTTATGCTGGAGAAGTACTACCATTTTTACCACAGCCAATTAATGAAATAGTCATAGCAAGTGATGGTCTACCAGAAAGAAAACATCTCCGATTGTTGAGGAGGATATTTCATTTCATTCAGTGTGTTTATGATAGGTGATGATCTAGAGCTGGGATTTGTCATTTCATTGAGTGATTGTTGTCAACAGAGGCAGAAGGCAACAGAGGCAATGTTCACACAGTTATTAAAAGCAGAATCCATGTCTTGATCACATTTTCCTGTGGTACCGGACCTATTCCAGGGGCATCACAAATAAGATGTGAATAATTGTGCGAACATTCCTGTCTACTGTACTGTATACTTTTGTACAGCTGCCATTTTGATTTATCGAATGAAATAATTATTTTATGACACAACAGAACACATCAAACTTAAACCACAAGACCAAAAACCTACTATCCGCTTGTTAAGTGGTGACGTGTTTGTGACGTATGTAATATTGTTTCCGGGTCCAAGCCGCCATTCATTTGAGTGGAGAAATCATTTCTTTATGATCACGTTTTATTCCTATCACACATTAAAGTTAAATTTTACATAAACTCATAGTGTACACAACAATCTCTGGGCTTGCTGCATAACAAATACCAAAGTTTTAACAATTTATAAAACAATGAATCACTTTCTGGCCATTGGATATTTAGTATATGGCCATTGGAAAGTATTAAATCGCTTTGTAAACGTTTATAAACCGCTCCACGTGACGTCACACTTAGCAAGCGAATAGACCCTCTTCTGGGTTTCTCCGTAGAAAGTTGTCATAGTTGGGTAAACTTAAAGCACAGTGAATGGGAGAGCATGACAATTATTTTATTATTATTATTTTTTTTACAATCCCATTTGCTGAAATAATAATAATAATAAAAACACAATGATGTTATCAAGAGAAATAAAAAATGTTTGAGACTGATAATGGCAGCCATTTAGTGTCCTCCCTTATAGATGCTGCATTGGAAACACCTTGCACAATCAGTGATTATTTTTTTTTGTATTTTTATGCAAATGTCTTAAAGTACATACGTAAATGCATGTAGTTATACATACTTTTTTTTTTTTTTACATCTAAATATTACAAACTTTGATGACTGTTAAACAAGTCATAACGGTCTTGTAAAAAGGGGCCTTTTTCTAAAATCTCTCCTTCAATAATGAATGGTTTGTCATTTGGCTGGAGACCAATCAAAATAAGCTTAATAAGAAAGCTTATAAGATAAGCAAAACAAGGCAGAAGATTTATTATAACAACTAAAAGACAATAAATTGCATTTAGTCTGAAACGACTTTTTTATGCAGGTTTTTGTTTAATTCTAATTCTTGTGTAAGTTTAATTCTGTTATCCACATTCTTTCCACTGAGCAACTATTTCTGTTTAACTCCCTAATGAATTACTCTGGACTGTATTTAAATGTTAACAACAAAATCATAAATCCAAATCACTTAAGAAGTATGTGAAAAAATGGGAAAGTATTTATTGACATGTCTATTATTTAAAAAAGGGCAGTTTTGTGCACTGAACCTATATGGGTTTCAGCAAAATTGCCTTCGTCAGGTCACCCTAATAGCCATGTTAATTCTACAGAGGCTTTTTAATGTTTTCACTACATTTCGAGTGCCTTGGATTTATGATTTGGTTGTTTATCTTTATGAATCCCTTATTCAAAAAGCACCAATACATTATCAATACTAAATGTTATTTTTTGCTTGATTTTGTCTTATAATGTCTTTAAGAACCGTTTAAGATGTTGTTAACCTTTGTTTTACAATACTAAAAGGGTCAGTAAGCAATTAAAACTTGAATTGCCTCTATTATAAATTGTGGAAAATTTAATTTAATGCAGTGTGTGACCGCTCTTTTTAAATCTTAAAGTGCACGATGCAGGAGCGCTGCTAGGGTCGAAAGGGATAAGGGGCTATATCATATCTAGATAAATATGTCTAGATATCTCTATATCATATCTAAATAAATATGTCTAGATATCTCTATATCATATCTAGATAAATATGTCTAGATATCTCTATATCATATCTAGATAAATATGTCTAGATATCTCTATATCATATCTAGATAAATATGTCTAGATATCTCTATATCATATCTAGATAAATTTGTCTAGATATCTCTATATCATATCTAGATAAATATGTCTAGATATCTGTATCTAGAAAGCTAGTACAATTTACGTTTTTCTGACTAATTTGCATGTATTTACATTTATATGACACACATTTATTGATTACAGTTATTTTATTTCACCAAAACTACACACATTTTATACTGTGAAAACCACTGTGAAGTACTATTCAGTTAGGTGAAACAGTTGTAGTGTTATTACCTCATTAGCTTCAGCTCCTCAAAATAATGAATGAAGACAGTGTAGAGCGGGATTTTTTTAACACCATGTGACAACAGTGACAACAGTGACACTCCCACCTGCTGGTAGAAACAGGTACTGTTGAACAGCTGACTATTTAATTACCCGACACAAATGCTGCGTTAAGTGGAATGTGTGTGGTAATTTTAAGTTCTTAGATAACAAAATTAAATGTTATACAACCTATTTTTATTTAAGTGTAACATATTCCAAAAGATCAGGGGCTTTTGACTGTACATCAGGGACTATGATTTGTTTATCACCAATGATGGTTTACTCATAAACATACAACTGATATTCGTATAAATTAGCCTCTCAACTGACAAGCTGTAAAATAATTATGTTTCCTCATGAGATCGAGCTGGAAAAAATCACATCTTGCCAAGAATACCCTGTGCTTTGCACTATAGAAGATAATCTTGTTGTTGTTGCTGTTGTTGTTGTTGTTGTTGTTGTTGTTGTTGTTGTAACCACTGTATCAATAATTCCAGAGTACAGCCACAACGCTATAGCAACCTACTCTACTATAATCACCTCTGAATCACAACTGATTAAAGTGTGATTAAAGTGTCATTAAGTCTAATTTTCTGTAGCATGCAAAATATGTATTTAGTTGTGTTGTGTTCACACTGCACAGCTTGTAGTTCTCAGGTTAATTGCCTAAAGCTGCTTCAACAGCAGACGTGGAAAGCTTTGACATGCACTATTAAACCCTAACTCTAACCCATGGTCAAAGTTTGAAATAGTTCAACTCCATTCTGTAATGTTTACCAGTGCATTTAGAATCCTGTGTGAAAGGGTCATAACAATTTCTGTTCCCTTACAATTATCTAGAAATATGATATTTAAAACTAAAGGTTTGTCATTATTATTATTTGGAGTTACTGGATGAAGAATAAACCTATATGCTGGTGTAACGAATTAACTCAACGTGAATGGAAGATTTATCAACTCTTTAAATCTGAACAAACGAATCATCTAGTGATCATTCAAATGGATAGTTGACTATTGAAGTATGACTATTGCTATCAAAAAAAAAAAAAAAGAATGTTTAAGCAGGGTAACATGATCAAAGTTTAAGACATTAGATTCATAAATATACACAGCCACCTTTCTTTATACAAAATGAAACTTTATTGACTGATGTAACAGAAACTAACACCTAACACAAACACACATTCATCCAGGTAGTAGAGAAAAACATAGTAATAGTAAATTAAGGAAATAGTGAAGTAAGGAAAAATAAGAGTTTGAGAGAGTGTAATGATGTAAACACCTCAGATTTTGTAAAACCAAACCAACCGAACCAAAAGTTATCAGTTTAACCCTTCTAAGATTTCTTTTGAGTTACGTTTAATTTACACCAGTTCACCGGTAATCTGCAGACGGTACTTGCATTCATTACTGTTCTGATGTGAAGAACTCAATCTGTTAAGCTGGGTTCCTACATGGTTAAGTGGTCAGGTTTTTGTTCTGTGAGACTTGGAGTGCTTTCACATCTGTAGTTCAGTTCATTTGGTCCAGACCAAAGGCAACAAATGATACATTGTTGCATTTTTCTGCCGTCTCTGGATCATTTTCACACCACAATGATTGCTTTGGTCTGAACCAGTTGAAAAGAACCAAAATGCAGTCATCTGACAAAATCCAGATCACTGGCCAGATGTTATTGAACATATTTCCTAAACTGCTTTTCGATTGGTCAGAATTCATGTGTGGGAAAATGCCAATGAAACTCCTGTAAGTAAACAAACCGGCAGACACAAACTGTCGATTTTGTCTATGGAGCTACGACTGCATTGACTGATTGTTTCCCTGCACATAGTATACTATATAGTTTGTATACATCACTTTAGACACTCTACATTTTGAGAATGAAGGTCCCTTCAGGAGGTGTGAATTAATTTAGCTAAACTGCGACATAGTCATCTTCCGAAAATATTACTAACAATCTAAAACTAAATATTTATGTCTTATTGGTCACATCCATAACACTGGTGTACAGTCTACAGTGTTTTATTAATATGTTCCTCATTGGGCTAACACATTGCTTGATACAAGACTTGATAAGCCTAAATCCAGTAATGATGATGCGCATTCTGGTTCCAACTCGCACTGCTTGCAATAGAACAATCACAACAGACTGGGTCATCAGACTAACAACCACAGATTAGCATTGCACAAAGGAAGCAAATAAACAAATCAATATGTAACTCATATGGGAGTCATTGGATAATTAGGTCAGATTAAATGCAAATTATAAGACAATGAAAGAATGCAAATCAGCCTAACCCAACCAAACTATGAACCTATTATAATCCATAATGGGGCACTTTAAATAAGGTCAAGCAATGTTTTGTCCCCCCCAAACATCACAAAAGAGTATATGAATTTGCTACCACTAGCCAATAATGTAAGCATATACTGTAATCTAATATAAGAGCTAAGAGCTGGTCATTATTTGAAAGAATTCAGCATTTGATTTGCATTTACATGTCTTTTTTTTCTGATTAAAAATCTTTTGCACTTGTAAATGTATCGCATTACTAAACAAAAATGGCTTCGGACAGCAATTAACTTGTAGTAAAGTGAATCCAATACTTGGTGTTGTTTTAATCTCAGTTGAATCAAACCACTAGACAATATTTTACAGTAAAAGAAAACGTTTTTTTTTTGCTACACTGTGTGTTTGTGTAGAATAACATAACGTCCAGTCTAGCATTTTGATGATTTGCATTTGTGGCTCAGCAGCAAATGTCACACTTAGCATGGCTAATATGTTTACGGTTATCTAGTGATGTTTGTGCTATTGGGTCCTGTGATTTACACAGAGGATCAGCGAACGGTTGCCACTCGAGTGTTCAAGTTCAAACAAGCCTGGCGTAACGAATTGCGTGTGGCAGCCACACAAGTGAAAGAGACGCACCGACAATGCGTTCCTTTGAAAGAGATGCTCATTAAAGCACTCCTCTTTGTTTTGGTTTCACCATTAAAGCTAGCCCGGCATTCCTGCTCCTCATAGCCCCGAGCCTCTGCTTTTTACGTGTCATTTTAATTGGCGCTCTTTATTCTTTTTCTAGTGTTTCTTGGTTATTTTTATTCAATGCCTCTTGCTCGCACATCAACAATTGCATTACTGAAGTGCCATCTCTTTTTCCCTATCGTTCTCTGGTGGCATAGTGACCTGTGAGATTTGGAACGCAGACTGAACTCCTGCTAAATTGTAAATGAATGTTTTGGCACATTGGCGATATTTACAGACACTAGCTCATTGCCCAGCGACCATGTTGTGAATTGAATCGCGAAAGATGTTAATCAGATTTACCGTTTCACTAGATTTCTGCGGAAAGATCCTGTTCTTACTTGATGCGCTGCCAGCTTGTCCTGTGGCTATTTATTTTAGAAAAGATAACTCCAAATAAAAGTGCTGCATGCTCAAAGATGTATGATTTGAAGGGCAGGAGTTTAAGATGTCAAAGATAAGCCCTGACATTTCTTTTTTGTTAAATGAGAAAACGGTTCACTGTGGAATTTTGATTTGATCGTTTTTTTTTCCTCTCCATCTGTATTTGTTGTATTTTTTTTTACGAAGGATTCCTTTACTTTGGTAACATTTCAGTTATTTGTTAACATTAGTTAATTAAATTGGTGAGACAAACATGAGATGACAATGGACAATATTTCTGAAGCTTTAATTCATTTTAGTTCATGTAAATGTGACCATTTTTAAGATCAAACATTCTATCTGGTAACATTTGGTTGCATACAGTGAACTAACATGAAGGTATTTATTAACATTGGCAAAGATGGGGCATGACAGGACAAGCATTAAGCCCCTACAACATTAAACCTTTTTTGGTAATGACATTTTTTGGTAATAAAATTTATTTATTGGTAAGAATTTTGCATACTGTTTATGTGCCCTGGCACCTCACATTCTAACTGTATATTGCATCTCACTTTTTTGTCGGAACACTGTGGTCAAATCTGTATGAAAAAAATTGTCCTACGTCAAACTCCACCACCAAGATCATTAATTTAGTGGTTGCCTGGCAATAAAAAAGCACAGTGCACTGCTCTTTTATAAAAGCCAACAAAAAAGGCAGTGAGGTGTGCCTCATATTCTCAGAATTGAAAAGCGCATCCGGTGTGATATTCCGCTTAGGGCTCTAGTTTGACAATCCATGAGCAAAGTCCAAAGCGCAGGGCACAAAAGCATTAAGGGCATGTCAGAATCCCCTTTCGCTATTTTAAGGACGGAAAAATCTGATTTGCGCATGGTCTAACAGGGTTGAGCTTATTCTCTTAATGAGTTATAGGTGTGTTTTGAGAATGAACCAATCAGAGTCTCATCTCCCATTCTCAAGAGTCAGTTGAGCCATAGCTCAATTGCTATTTACATGACGAACTTTGTAAGTGGAAAAACTGAATGCTTCACTAGCAAGAAAACAGTTAAACAGAGTATCTGCAGCGCGAGAATGAGTGATGAGCCTTCTCATTCTTTACTTTCACTTTCTCTCTTGTGGATAGGAAAACGTGTTGTACGCACAGAAATTCATTAGCTTACATAATTAATTTAATTTGTTAAGTGCTAAGATTTGTTTCAAAACTAATTCTAAATTCAGTTCTAATTTTCAGTAAACAAATAAATGAACAATAATAACGAAGTGTGGTCAAACAACTGAGTTATATCCAAATACATATGCTGTGCCCCATATTGTCTAAAACCTGACAGGTGGGCAAATCTAAGCTTGGTTTTAATAAAAAAAGTATATAAATATGGATATAATAAATGATACTGTTAATAATAATAACATTATACAAAAACAATTTGTTATGAATAAACTAAAAAAGCCCTCAGAGATGAAGAAGGCATGAAAGTATGGTTTTTATATTTGTGTAGGCTAGAAAATAACATGTTTTGAAATATTTGAATCATTTAATTAAACCGTAATTTAAACCTTTTTTCATTTGTAAAGATATTTGCGTATTGCTGTACAGCCTGCATGTATTAAGCAATGTGTCAGCAAGGCGCACAAATAACGCGTTCTGCGCTGGACTATACACCTGCTTTGATCTGGTCTATTGAACAGACTATTTTAGTTGCTCAAAATAGCAATGCACAAGCAATGCACCTTAACCAGAACGCCTGTGGGTGCACATATGAGCGCAAATGTATTTGCTAATTAAACAGCGTTGTGCAACACGTCAAAATGACACTTGCATCGAGCTGAAACTCGCAAACAACATTTGCTTCACGACTTGCGCTGCATTGCGCTGGGTGTATGATAAGGCCCTTAGTCTCTCTGGCTCTCCCCTTTTTCAAAATAAGAGTCCCACATATTAAGTTTAATGTAAGCTTCGAGAAATGTAAAAAGTAGAGAGAGTGTTTGTAAATTAACCAGAAAATGATCCTGTGTGCAATGTAACAGTCTGTTTTTTGTTATGATTGGCTTTTTTTCACCAGAATCAGGATTTCACTCATGGGACATAAGCATGAGAAAACAATAGTGTCTTACAGTATGTAATTAGCCCATTTTACACATGCAGACATTTCCGGAAATTTACTGCCAGTTTTCCAGAAAGGGTAAATTCATTCTGGCAATTTTCCAGAAAGAGACAACATTGTTTTGTAATTTGACGGAATGCTGCTCTGTGTGAACGCAGAAGAAACATTGCCAGAAAGTTAGCGTTCATGTCTAGTATAGGCTGACGTGAGACGTCTACTCTAGCCACTCAGAACATTCCACTTTCACACTCTTTATGAAAATAAAAGCCTTTTAATATATTTCCAGACACATTTAGCTGCTAGATGTCAGTCAGGTAAAGTTTCTATGTTCCTTCTTAATGCCAACTGTGTAAAAAATTATCAATAAAATACTTATGATAAATCACTGTTTCTTTACCTTTAAGCTCTGCTTCAGTTGCTTGACACGTGTGCATGTGAAGCAAAGCTCGGCTACGCACACAAAGCTAGGCACACATGTTGTGTACATCTCGACATGCGAAAGCGTTCCTTCATATGTTTTCATATAAGTTGTTCACAATACTTATCCATCCACAGAATTTGTAATGTAGTCAAATGTACAAACATTTAGCTGCGGTTCACTCTTCTGCCTTTGGATGTCTCTGGAACAAAGCAGCTGCATGAATGCTAAAGCTTTAAATAAAAGTGAAACCATCCACAAAAGCCAGACCCTTTCTATGTTTACAAATTCAAGTGCAGCCATTTAAAGCTCATTTTTGGTTATTGCTGTCAGAATTTACAAGTATTTTGGAATAGATTTGTGAATGGTCTTTTCCAGAAAAAAATCTGGAACATCCTTGCCTGTGTGAACAGAGCTTTTTTTTTTAATTTACTGGTAAAATCGTTCCGGAAATATTTACCGATATCACTGGGGCTATTTCCACTCATGAAACGCTTTTAATTCAGCTACACCTATCCAGATTTACTTTATGGCCTATAACAAATTCTGCTTACTTTTTGTTGTTTGATAAACTAGTGTAAACAAACAAGACATTGCCACCCTTTGAATAATACATTCTAAAAGTTATATATACTGTAAGGTTGGCATAGTACTCTCGCCTGACAGCAAGAGGGTTGGTTCTGTTGGCGTTTCTGTGTGGAGTTTGCATGGGTTTCCTCTGGGTGTTCCAGTTTTTCCCATAGTGCAAAGTAAGTTGGCCTGCATAAAACATGTGCTGGATAAGTTGGCAGTTCATTCCATTGTGGCAACACCTGATAAATAATGGACTAAGACAAAGGAAAATGAATGAATATATATATATATATATATATATATATATATATATATATATATATATATATATATATATATATATATATATATATAAATTGTATCTTTTATTGATCTATATATATATATATATATATATATATATATATATATATATATATATATATATATAATTATCTAATATTAATATTATTTTTTATATTAATAAAAAATTATATTTCTATATATTTTATATTAATAATACAGTTCCAGTTTGACAGCTTCAAGTAAGAAAAAAGGATTTATTTTATTTATTTATTTTTAGTTTAGTTTACCACAAATATAAGAATGCAATATATAAGTGGTATGGTTTTTCCTCAGGAAATCATATGGATTGTGGTACTGTACTTGCACACAATATTGTCTCCGATTCTCCTCTCAGAAAACGTAAAAAAAAATCTCACCTGCATAACAAGACAACCAATTATTAAGAAGTTTACATTTTCAGCTCAAATTCAAATAGCAGTTTGACAACAGTCATAAATTATGCAAAGAGAGAGAGAGAGAAACAGAGAGATTGCTACGGTATATAATTAAATACATCTGAGTTTGTTTCGCTTGTTAATTATTGTCTGTGAAGACTGAGGAAAAAAAACAAAAGTCATATCAAAAGGAAAGAGAAAATATGGTCTTCCTTCCTTGATTCGGTTTCATCTTGTATTATTCAAGGTGTGTTAGTGGATAACTTGACAGACTGTAAAATTACATCAGTGATAAATAATTACTGCAAAATGGGGCTGTTATCAAAATCAAATTAAAATTCAAATGGAGGGGAGAAAAAATGAGAATGCAGTCGGCATACGCAGACATGCGCACGCTCGCACAGACTAACCCACGCGCTCACAAACACACACAGCATACCTAATGCGTGATGGCCCTCAGTTGCAACGCTTTATGAATACAGCACCTGCAATTGATAGACTCTCTCAGAACATGCAGTCTGTGCCAAACAGAGCACTACACATAAAATGGCGGCCATTTCTTTCAGTCAGTGAATCATAAAACCTCCTCTAATGGCCAGAAATGGGCATATCATTCCATGAATATGAGGGATGAGAGCTTCAGAGGAAAATACATTTACTCAAATGTTCCGGCAGTGTGTAGTTTAAGGCGAAAGTGACATGCGCTGACATTTGCATCAGCATAATCTCTCACTGTTCCACACTATACAATGTGGCACATAGCACAGCAATTCACAATAAAAAATATATGATCACTGCTTGAAGTATTGGTTAAATAGAAGGCTAGGTTATCACACTTGCACCCTTCTGTAAATTAAGTAGCAACATTTTAAAAGAAAATAGTTAAGCATAATGCAAACATCAGATAGACAGACACATATACACAGTGGTGTAAAGTAATTAATTTCAATTACTCAAATTACTGTAATTGTGTAGTTTTCCTCAGAAATTGTAATTTACTTAGTTTTATAAATGTGTACTTTTACTCATCCCTGAGTACATTATTAGTGCAGTAATTGGTACTTTTGCTCCATAAAAAGTACATGCTTTCCTTCAACCTGCAGTCACTACTTTACTTTTTCTTGTCTATGGGGATTAGAAATGAAAATCATGTTGACGTCAGAACTCAAGGTCAGGCCAACGTCTAAAACCAACCAAATATCAACGTCTTATGATGTTACAGCTTGACGTTGTGTGGACGTTACCACTATGACGTCTATCAGACATCAGGATTTTGGTTGCCATACGTGATGAATAAATGTCAGTATTTAACGTCAGTGTGACGTTGGTTTAAGAAGTTGGCTTGACGTTGGATTTTGGTTACTTTCCAACACAACCTATAAAGTAAACCAAATATGAACGTCATTTGACATCATTATTGAACATCGAAATAACGTTGTCCATAGATGCTGGCTAGACATTGAATTTTGGTCACCTGACATCACAGCCTAAATCTAACCTAATGTTAATGTCTTATGATGTTGTGGGCCTGCTGGGCAATAACTAAATGCTCTACAGAATGTTACATTTACACACACATGCACAAATTACATGTAAATGCATCAGCTTTCACAGTGTAATACTCACTACTCTTGAGTACTTTAGAAAGGGCTACTTTTTACTCGTACTTTGAGTAAATTTTACAACAGATACTTTTACTCTATTTGCACTCCATTTTTAGGCAAATAGTGGTACTTTTACTTGAGTATGATTTTTCAGTACACTTTCCACCACTGAATATACGTATATTTGAGTTAAACAATAGACAACAAGGTTTTATAGAAAAATCACATTGATTATTGGTGTAACAAGATAAAATAGATAATTTATCGTGTATCGTTCATTATTAATTATCTTCTTAGATCTTTTAGAGCATCAAAAAAGATTATTAAACTTTTTTTAAGTCTGTACTTACTGTATGAGTGCCTAACAGTATTGCAGTGTATGTATGTCTGTAGACTGTGTGGTCTATGAATCTCTCTGATGAAAGAAATGAAAGACAAAGTTAATGAACCATATTAAAATTTACTCAAAGATAGTAGGACAGCCTCTTGGAAAATTATATGACCTTTTGTATCACAAGAACCTCACAATACTGGATAGGAATAGGATTTTGAACCATATTCATGTGTTAATTCATGAATTTACACCATTCAATTCTAACCATTGATTTAAAATTCCAAGTTTTGACAAGGTGAAATTAAAACATTCATCTGGTTATCTAAGAGCTGAAAAATGTATTTTTAAAAGTATTGTTTTTGTCTATGTACCTGCACAAAGATTATATCTTGTCCCATTGTAAGGAGTATGTAGCATGCTGCTATGCAAGAAAAAATGCAGATGTTAGTCTGACAATAAACTTTGTATTGTACTGTACTAATAACTTTTTAAAAATGTATACTTAAGGGATAGTAAGGGATAGTTTACCCCAAAACGAAAATGTACTCACCCTCAAATAGTTCAAAATCTTGAGTTTTTTTTTTTTTTTTTTTTTTTTTTTTTTTTTTTTAATCTGTTGAGCAAATAATAAGATAAAAGCTGAAAAGCTTTCATAGAAAAAAACAAATACACTGTCGGACAATAGTCTTGTTGCCTAGTTTTTAGAAAAAACAAATAATAACCTGACTAATAAACTAAAGACTTGACTAATGAATAACTTTCTAGTTGATCATTTGGTAACAGAATTGGCTCTAGATTAAGGTTATTTTACCAAAATAAGGCAATAGCTTTAATAAAGTCATCTGGAATGGCAAAGAAAGCATTCTTGCAGGACTCCTAGACTTCATCAAGATTCTTTGGATTCAATTTCAATGCCTCCTCAGACATGCTCAATAATGTTCATATCAGATGAC
Organism: Danio rerio; assembly: GCF_052040795.2. Taxonomy (NCBI): domain Eukaryota; kingdom Metazoa; phylum Chordata; class Actinopteri; order Cypriniformes; family Danionidae; genus Danio; species Danio rerio. The sequence goes on along the minus strand of NC_141023.1, from coordinate 44,025,997 downwards.
TGGACTGGCCAATCCTGGAGTACCCTGGCCTTCTTTGCTTTCAGGAGCTTTATGTGGAGGTTGAAGTATGAGAAGGAGCACAATCCTGCTGGAGAATTTGCCCTCTCCAGTGGTTTGTGATGTAATGGGCAGCACAAATGTGTTAATACCTCAGGTAACCCCAAACCATGATTTTTCCTTCATCACACTTGACAAATTCTTGTGAGAATCTTGGGTGAAATCGACCTTCTGCCATTTTTCCAAATGATTCACTAGAAGTTGTTCTTACATCTGGGATCGACGACAAGACATTTTTCAGGTAGTGTACTATAGAAATCATTGGTTGCAGGTTTTCCATATTTTTTAGTCATGTGTTTTAATTTTGCTTGCTCTAAGTAGCTTTTGACTTTCATTTTATGAATAACCAAGGACCAGTTTGAGCTTTTTTTAAATTTCTGAGTTTGACTGATGGGGGAAAAGAAAAAGAAGAGAAAATTACCAATGATTAATTTAAAGATTGACTTCTTCCAAAAATGAAAGATGCCTTCTTAAATATTCTGAACCTGTATGCTTTTCTGAATGAAGTCAAAAAAAGAAATGCTAACACTGCTTTTTCCTCTATGGTGAGCAGAGATTGCCATTTTCAAATATGACAAAAAAGCACCATAAAATATCATTAAACGAGACCATATGTTATATAAGTATTTCCCAAGCCTTCTGGATATCTATGTGTGAGGGAAAGGCCAAAAATTATTTTAGCTGTTTTTCACAGATGATCTTCTTCTCCAGTATCATTTCATGTTTGTGTTTATTCAGCACATCAAAGATTTGACATCACTGATACTTTCTTCACATGCATCTAAAAGAGGTTCGCTATATGCCAATTTTGAACATATGCATATTACAGAAGAGTTGTAACATACCATGTACAGTAGCATGAGTCATACAGAATATTATTTTATGGTGATTTGTGTCAAATTCCAAGCTTTGAATACATGTTTGTTGTGTGCAGTGTAGAAATTCTGCATAACATCTTCTTCTGTGTGGTAGGAATAATGGTATTCAAGTATTCTTTTGTTGTCAAGACCCACTTAAGTTGAATGTACTGTATGTGGCAAAAATCTCACATTTACATGTCCAAATTTGGTCTGTGCAATTGAGTCACATATTCCACAGAAACATGCTGTCATCTTCTTCCCACTTGTGCATATTTTTACTACCCCCAAGTCTCCTTTCACAACACACACAAACTGTACCAACAAGCCTACTCTCTTTTTTAAACTGATATTTAAAAAAAAAACAATGTAAGTTGTGAATGAATGAATGAATGAATGAATGAATGAATGAATGAATGAATGAATGAATGAATGAATGAATGACAAACTTATTGGATGGATTGATTAAACCAATTTCGAATGAATGAATGAATGAATGAATGAATGAATGAATGAATGAATGAATGAATGAATGAATGAATGAATGAATGAATGGCACACAGACAGGGTGACAGATAGACAAAATGGCAGTATGGGTGGATAGATTAAATCAAATTCAAATAAATAAATGAACAAAAATGAATGAATGAACAAATGAAAGATCAACAGACTGGATGGGGGATGGATGGATAGATTAAATCAAATTCAAATGAATAAATGAACAAACAAATAAATTAATGAACAAATTAAGGCTAAATAGACAAAAATATAGGATGGATGGATTATATCAAATTGAAATGAATGAATAAATTAATGAATAAATGAATGAATGAATAAATGAATGGCACACAGACAGGGTGGATGGATGGATGGATGGATGGATGGATGGATGGATGGATGAATGGATTGATGGATAGATTAAATAAAACTCAAATGAATGAATGAATGAATGAACGACACACTGTGTGGATAAAGGGATGGGTGGAAGGAGGGATTAAATCAAATTCAAATTATTAAATAAATGGATGAATGATAGACAAAATGGCACAATGGATGGATGGATTAAATTAAATGCAAATGAATAAATGATTAAACAAATGAACAAATGAAAGATAAATAGACAAAAATATGGAGCAGATGGATGGATGAATCAAATGAATGAATAAATGAATTAATGAATGAATGAACGAACGAACGAACGGAGGGATGGATGGATGGATTAATGCATGGATTGATGGATGAATGAATGAATGAATGAATGAATGAATGAATGAATGAATGAATGAATGAATGATGAGGTGGGTGGATAGATGCATGGATGGATGTATAGATTAACTAAATTTGAATGAATGAATGAATGAATGAAAGATACACACACACAGACGGGGTGGAAGGATGGTTGTATAGATTAAATTGAATGAATGAATGAATGAATGAACGAACGAACAAACAAAAAGACAGAATGGATGCATGGCTGGATAGATGGATCAAATCAAATTCAAATAAGCAAATGAACAAACAAATGAATGAACAAATGAAGGACAAATAGACAAACAGACAGGATGGATGGATGGATGGATGGATGGATGAATGGATGGATAGATAGATATATCATGGAACAGTGAACAAACTGCATATAATTTGAATGTAAACCTATGCAATATCAGGGGAAATTACAGTCCGTCGTCGCTGCTGAGTGTTTAAATGAACTGTACGTCATCTCTCATTCTTCCTTCAGATCATCACCTCAAGTGGCCGTATGCAAAACCATGGCTGAAGCCAAACTAAACAAGTGATTACAGCCCCTGACAGTTTCGATCAATCATCCGGCGAGTGGCATTGGTGCCGAGAAGGAGGAAATCAAGAGCAGGAGACTAATTCAAATTTCCTTGCTCAAATGTTTTACCAGCAGAATCAGAAGGAAGCTGGCCAGTGCTGTTTGTTATTTCTGGTGTGTGCAGCGTGTGATACGGAGCTGCAGGAAAACAGCAGTCCATCAAAAATGTATCTTGTCAATCCCCTGTGTATTTTCATATCACGTCGGAAGCGAGGGCTTCTTTGTATGCAGGTGCTGAATGGGATTAGTCTTCTACAGGTATCTGTCTCTCCTCTTCTCTCAGGCAGGGCCGCAGGAGCCCAGCAACACACAGCACTGAAGAGTTGCCATGGTTTCCAGCTCACTTCTGCCTCTCCTATTCCTGACCGATACTTTACTATGGTTGTGTGTTCAGCTTCACCACATCCACAACACTCAACAATCAATCACTGCCCTCTGAAACATACATATATGGAGGAGACGTGGCTGCTGGTGATGGTCAAGTGGGCTTTGAACGCTTTCTGGTGGCTTGTGGTTGTGAATCCAGTTCGGAATGTTTAAACTGTAATGATATTAAATTATAAATCACTAATAGCGGCAACAATATGCAGGCAAATACATCCACCCACGCATGACCCGTGAGGTCTGCTTCCCAATATTGATGGAGGTGGATTTCAGAGCTCTGTGCGCATTATATGAGCTCTGTCTGCTTTCTGATACCTTTGTGTAGGCAAGCCATGTCAGACTAAGGAATAAATATGTATTTATTCTTATTTATAAACAAACATTGATTTGCATTAAGTGTGTCAAGTGGGCTGTCTTGTTTTTGTGTTTTTTTTTTTTTTTCAGTTTGACCTAGTTTTCACCTTGTTCTTTTTCTTACCTTAATTATCTCATTATCCATTTCACCTGTTAGCCATTTATTTTAGTTAATCCAAAGAATCTCTGCGTTCGCACCGAAGACGGCGAGAGCGTCAAAGTTCGCGCTGCCTTCACAGCTCCAGTGGCAAGAGCGTTAAAATTTGGTTCGTTGATCTCGTATTTAAAAGGGTCATTGGAGCATATCAGCAAACCACTTACATTCCCGTGTAAAAGAAATGTGCTTTCTAGTGTAATGTTGCACGCTTTTTATTAAATTCATATAACTATGGAAGATCAAGTTGTTGTGTATAGTGTTGCTTTGCTCCACTTATCCAATTTGTCCACATGTCTAAAATATTCTAAAGCAGCAGTACTGTTTTGTACTGTACATGAGATTCTCACTTAAAAAAACAAACGTATATAACATTAAAGAACATCAGTAACTCACCAGTAATGTCTTTTTTTATTTATGTCCCTGTGAGAAAACATTGTAAATAACCTGAGATGTATAGTAACGAAGTAAAACTACTTCACCACTGTACTTAAGTACTAAAAGGCTGTATCTGTACTCTACTGGAGTACTGTTTTTTTTCTCCTACTTCCACTTTTCAGTACATATTTTCGATGAGTTTAATCCTTTTTACTCTAATAATTTTTTTATGTGCTGCATCGTTACTTGTTACTACAGGTGTCAAAATGATTGATATCAGTTCAGTAATAGATCATAACCGGTTATTACGTACTGACGTCATTTATATCCTATGCGTGATGTCGCAGTAGAATACTATGGCAAAGGAGGCGAGGGTGAGTAAATAACGCTCTTAGTCGCTAGTCGCTATTTCACTACTACAGACAAATGCTGTAAAAATCCATCATTACCTCTCTTTCTCTCTCCCTTTGGACATCTGACCTGCTGCGCTGGCCTGTTTGTGAGGTAGATTTTCCTCTCCTCTTGGCTGTTAAAGCGATACTTGTGGATCCAGACACGAGCATGCCTGAGGTGCAAGTTTTCTCCACTGTGTTATGGATTATGGATTACCTGTGATAACTGCGTATTATGCGCATACAGACTGTAACCGCGGCTGTTGAACAGCCATCGGTGAACAGCGATCTCGTTTCTAAAGCCGATCGCAGCCCTTTCTGTTGAGCAGGTGAAGACAATAACCAGGGGTGTAAGACCTTGCCTGTCAGCACTCAAAAAGCAAGCGGGATCATATTTACATTAGTTTATTTGCTATAAATGCACGTGTTGTCTTCTGTGCATGCGTTGGAGTTTTGTTTGATACATTCAGAAAGAAAGTTTTCTTTGAGCAGGTCAAATTAAGAGTACAGTTCATATGTCTTACTGCTGTGTTAAAAAACTAAATTGTATTACAAATAATATATATTTGTAAGACTTAAATATATAAGTCTTCTCTCTTCTCCAAAGTAGAAAATAAATAAGGAATGTTACATATTGTGTTCATCCAATACTTGCAGGATGGAGAGTTCAGCTCATCATCAAAGAGATGCGCTACGATTATCCCCGAATACAAAGGTTATTTTTAGGAAATCAGTGGAATTTTGATAGATTGCTTGTGATCCTTCACATAAGCAGACGTACATGAACAAATCTTGAACTGAGGCTGGCAGTACCTATAGACATTATAATAGATAACCGAAAGGGGACAATGCTGTCTATTATAATTTCCTTGATCAGTGCATCAAATGTATGGATGCACACACCAAGCAGCAGCAGAAAAGAGGTGTGCGAGTCACTGAATCCAGCATACTGTCCACCACATTTTAGACCGTCACACACTGGTAGTGCCGCTGAGCGCCACGACACGGCACGCACATGGTAGTTGAAAGTATTGCACATTCGCACGCTATTTAATATGAAACTAATCAGATGGTGCTCTGTGGTGTTGCAGAAATACGAGTAGTGTCCTGAGTAGTGGCTGGGCGCTGTGGACAGCCGCCGACTTGCAGCGCCGGTGTGTGTACCCTGAAAGAAACCTATGTTTAGAATTCTGAAATGCATTCCGATGCTGCGCGCCCCAAACGGCACTTCTGGTGTGTGACCTGCTTTTGTCTTTATTGTATGCACTGTGTTTGTCATCAAGTTATCTGTAGCTCAAATGACTGCATCCTGTATTTAGCTGTTCACTTGGACAGTGGCTCTAAACTCCGAAAGTTATGGAGGCAGTGTGTCAATACTATTCACACACGGGGTTGGGATTAGAATTAGCACCTCCATGTCTGAGGCCATGGTGCTCCACTGGAAAAAGGTGGTTTGCCATCTCCAGGTTGGAGGAAGGTCCTTACCCTAAGTGGAGGAGTTTAAGTATCTCTGGGTTTTGTTCGAGAGTGAGGGAAGGATGGAACGTGAGATTGGCAGACGGATTGGTGCAGCAGCAGCAGTAATGTGGTCGATGTACTGGTTCATTGTAGTAAAGATGGAGCAAAGCCAAAAGGAAAAGCTCTAGATTTACCGGTCAATCTACGTTCCTACTCTTGCCTATTGTCATGAGCTTTGTGTCTTGATCGAAAGGACAAGATCTCGGATACAAGCGGCTGAAACAAGTTTCGTTTGAAGGGTGACAGGGTGCACTCTTATGAATAGGGTGAGGAGCTCTGACACCCAGGAGGAGCTCAGAGTAGAGCCGCTGCCTGTCCACATGGAGAGAAGTCAGCTGAGGTGGCTCGGGTATCTGTTTTGGATGCCTCCTGGACACCCACCTAGGAAGGTGTTCCAGGCATGTCCCACCGGAAGGAGGCATCGGTGAAGACCTAGGACATGCTGGAGGGACTATGTCTCTTGGCTGGCCTGGAAACGCCTCGGCATCCCCCCGGAGAAGCTAGAGGAAGTGTCTGGGGTTCTCTCCTAAGACTGCTGCCCCTGCGACGCAGCCCCAATAAAGCAGCAGAAAATAAATGAATGAATGAATGATTGAATGAATGAATGAACAAAGTGGGGTCAAATTTAGTTTTTAATGTGTAATCGGTCAATGGCATGTTAAGCCCCACCTTCTGGTACAGAAGCCATTTCTTGATCAAAAGACTGACGGTTCTCTGGGAGAGGTGCTTGGACCAGATACCTGTTCTGTGATATTTAAATTTTTCTTTTTTAATAAATCTGCAAAAATGTCAACAATTCATTGTTTTCCTATCAATATGGGGTGCTATGTGTACATTAATGAGGAAAAAACGAACTTAAACGATTTTAGCAAATGGCTGCAACATAACAAATGCAGCATTTAATGAGGTCTAATTATTTTCCATACCCATTGTATATATAGACATCTCATTAATCTATTTTATTTTATGACCATAATTGCCTGATAGTTGTTTCTTCTCTTCGACCTCCAGAGAGATAACGCTTTCGCCTCGACAGTGGCGCTTTCACGAGTTTCATTTATGGTGCTACTGTCACAACACATGTGTCTGATATGACTTTCCCACACCCAGGTGTCATAAAGCAGACAGAGCACATAGAAAGCGGATATAACTCTGTGGATTCACTGTCAGTACTGGAAAGCAGACTTTGTGGGTCAAGCGTGGGTGGATGCACATGTCTGTATTGTTGAGTATTATAGTGATTAAATATCCAACGTTACAGAATAAACAAAAACCATCTATCTATCTTAGATAGATGTTACAGTGCTATGACTTATACAGTGTGGGGGAAATAAGTTTGAAAGTTTTTTGTTTTTTGTTTGTTTTTTTCCAAGGAATGATATTTTTAAAGGACCTGTTGGCCTGGAATTGATCCAGATTTTGGTAAAAATCCAAACAATTCAAGCATAACATTCATCCATCTTCTTTTCGACTTAGTCCCTTTATTAATCTGGGGTCACCACAGTGGAATGAACCACCAACTTAGCCAGCATATGTTTTATGCAGCGGATGCCCTTCCAGCTGCAACCCATCACTTGGAAACACACACCCATTCACACACATACACTACGGACAATTTAAGTTTACCCAATTCACCTGTACCGCATGTCTTTCGACTTGTGAGGGAAACCGGAGCACCCGGAGAAAACCCACGCAAATGCGGGGAGAACATGCAAACTCCACACAAAATGCCAACTGACCCAGTCGAGGCTCGAACCAGCGACCTTCTTGCTGTGAGGTGACTGCACTACCTACTGCACCACCAGGTCACCCCTTCAAGCATAACAATAATATAAAACAATAATAAAAGATCAGTTTAATAACAATGGAATGACATTAGGAGAAAGTACCAAATGGCTAAAATGTATTTAATACTTTATAAAAAGGCTTTTTTGTTGATCGCAGCTTAAAAACGCTTCCCATATGGAGAATAAGGCCACATGCATTGCTTAGGTGTGACTTTTTTTCACAAACCTTAACAGAGTGTTAATTTACTTTTTGATTTATTTTTTGTTCTGTGGTTCTCATCTATCAAATCTAATCTTTAATTTGTATTCTCTGTTTGATTTACTTCAGGTGATTGGCTGGGCCATTCTACAGCTTAATTTTCTTTCTCTGAAACCCTTTGAGTTTGTTTGTCTGTGTTTTGGATCATTTTCTTGCTGAAATGTCTGCCCTGGTTTCATATTCATCTGTTTTATTTTTATCATCCTGGTAATGTAGATGTTGGACTTAAAAAGCTAATGTTAATTTACAATGATGAAGAGCAGAGAGTTGCTGAAGAACTACTGAGAGATTGATCAGCTGCTTTCTGGGCCTTCATTGCCTTTCTACACCTCCCTTTCTTCATGTATTTAATACTTATCTGCACGGATTAACAATGAACAATATATTAGTGTTTACCTCTCTCAATATTTCAATTGTTTTGTCATACACAAATCCAATAAAATAATTTAAATAAAATAGGAACGATTTAAATTTGACACCCAAGAGTTAGGTTTGTTCATATTTAAGTCAAATTTGAGTTGAAGCAACCTACCAGCTTTTAGAGCTTAGAATGATGAGCAATATTGAGAGTTTCACATCCATTAACCAATAAACCCAGAGTGAACACTCAACTTGAGCTCAGAGCTCCATCACACTCTTCAAGCATATGTGAGAAACGCTAATCGCTACACTTTCCTCAGTAAGACCACCACCAGCTGGCTGCTAATATACAGTGGAGGAGCAGCGGCGCTCATGTCGGCCTCCCTGCTGACACTGTAATGCAGAGGAGAACAGCAGGTCCTCCATCACAGAGGTCCCACAGATTATGTTTAACTCTCTGTAGCGCATTATAGGTTGAGATGTGATGGTGTGCAGCTAATGAAACTGGATTTAGCTCTTGTTTGCTTTTATCTGCGGCTCTGTTAACTGCTGCTAGACGGTAATCACCTGTTGTCGGCTGTGTAAATAATGTAAAGAAGAGGCTTTTGACTCAAGAGGCTCAGATTCAACCTTCTGCTGGCATTTCATGTTAATGTAAGCAAGCAGATCAGTCGGGATGTTGACTAAAAACACAGGCAAAAACCATTGCTCTTCCCGTGATGCATATTTTAGAGCTTGCGTCTTAAAGTAAATTCCACCAGATGTAAAAACCCAAGGCAAATCCTTTGGTGGAGTTATTCAGATTTAGTTTGCAAATGGATTTTAAGAATTTATTTGGAAAGTCCCATATATTGTTGCCAAGTTATGTAATAACAACTGAAGACTTCTTACAGAGCATAGCGTAGACAGAAAAGACATGTATAACATTGTTTCTATTTTCACAAATTATTATTATTTTTTACAATTATTATTTTTTATAATAATTATTTTTATAACAAATTATTATTATTATATATATATATATATATATATATATATATATATATATATATATATATATATATATATATATATATATATATATGTATGTATGTATTTTTTACAGATTTCAGAAATAAAATGATCAGAATCCCCTGATTCATAGCTTAATATGATTTTCATACTTGTTCATGGTATTTATTGATATATTTATATAAATTTTGCATATTTATTTTATTATTATTGTTGTGATTAAGGATTCTGCAAGTTCTACAAAATACATGTAAAATTGAATTTCTCTTAAGAGATTTATGGGTAACAACTTTACAATAAGGTTTTATTAGTAAATGTTAGTTAATTCATTTACTAACATGAACAAGTAATGGACAATACATTTATTATAGTATTTATTCATGCTTGGTAATGTTAGTTAATGAAAATATGGTTGTCCATTGTTAGTTCATGTTAGCTCATAGTGCTTTAAGTAATGTGTACAAGCATGAATTTAGTTTTTCATAATACAGTAGTTAATAATAACACTGTAAAACCTAACAGTCAACTTTATCAAATGAAATGAGTGTAGTTAACTCAAATTTTACTAAAAGTTAACTGTTCTCAATTAAAAAGAGTTTTGAACTTAGTTATGGAGGTGATGAGTTAATTATGAAGTAAATGAAGTAAATTCACTGTACTCTATCTAGATTTATTTATTTGTTAATCTAGATTAACAAATAAATAAATAACACAACATATCCTTGAAGACAATAAAATCATTTTTATATAAAAAAATACATATATTTAATTTGACATAAATATAAGTGATGATTAAAAAACTAAAATACAATTTCATTAAATTCAAATAAATATACTGTATAGTAATGTATAAGTAATTTTTCTAAGTGGGCATTTTTTATAATTTTTTTATTTTTTATTTTTACTAAATGCACCATAAACAAATTTACTCAGATGTGTTATTTGGCTAACTGTTTCCCAAAATTGTAGTAAAATGGTTGCATGAACCATGCTGGTTCAACAATATAGCGATGCTAACAATATAACACTCACGTGGAGTAATCGTTTATGCTAATTAATATAATACAAAATTGATTTGATTTGACTATAATTAATATCTTGTTATTATTGTTAATTTGCACACACAATAACAGAATGCCATCCATTTTTTTCTAATCACTTTTCATGCAGGGTGTAATTTACTCTCATATACATGCATCTCATTTAATCAATGGCTTTCTCCACAGCAGCTGCTGCTGTAGCCAACATTACATCTGAGGACTGCTTTATTATTTTTGTTCACGGATGTTTTGCTGCATTCATTGTTTGATTCATGATGGTTTTCCTTTGACATCACACTCCAGTGTTCTTTATGCATTTACACACATGTCCAATCTTCAAAATCATTTTATTTATAGCAGGGCTGCACAATATTGGGAAAAAAATTGACATTGCGATATTTCGTTTTTCTGCAATATACACTACCTGACAACATGTCTTGTTGCCCCTCCAAGTTTTAGGAACAACAAATAGTACCTTAAGTTCTAGTTGATCATTTGGTATGAGAAGTGCCTTATATGAAAGGTACTCTAGATTACACCCCAAACCATGCTTTTTCCTTTACCAAACTTGACTGATTTTTGTGAGAATCTTGGGTCCATGTGGGTTCCTATAGATCTTCTGCAGTAAGTGTGATGATTGGGATGCAGTTCAACAGATAGAAGGTAGAAAAATTTACCTTCTGCCAGTTTTCCAAATGATCAACTAGAAGTTATTATTCGTTGCTCATACGACTCGAATCGACGACAAGACTTTTGTCAGGTAATGTGTACAGTATTGTAAATACATTTTTGCCAGATTCCTATTTTGAAAGAGTTCTTTATTTTATATTAGATTGGATGATTTTGCAGGGCAGTGCATCTGCGTAAAATATGATAAACAAATTACAAGCATATATAAAATATATTCGAGCAAAGATAGAAATCAAATACTGTAGACATTGCTTTATGGTTTTCAGCCAAACAATATTCAGGTACAGAAATTGTGCAGATGTAATAGCCAAATGTGAAATATTACTGCATCTTCATCAAATAAAGGAATATGCAGCTGGAAGGACATCTGCTGTGCAAAACATATGCTGGATAAGTTAGCATTTCATTCCGCTGTGGCGACCCCTGATGAATAAATGGACGAAGGAAAAAAAATGAATGAATGAATTAATTAAATCTACAAATGATGTAATTTCAGTTTGTGTCCAAATGCTTTAAAGCTGATTTAAAAATGTAAAAAGCTACAGCCTTCAAATGATAAACGTTGACTCTATTATGGTTAAAAACTGCAGTGATTCCATCTCCAAAAAAACCTGATCTCTGAACAATGATTTGGATTCAAAATAGCATATTCTGCAATGTGACTATATTGTGGTTGCACACATTTCAGTGTCGATGTTGAAACTAAATATTGTGCAGCCCTGATGTATATAGATAAACTGTATATATTGTAATGGAAGGAACTGAATGCTAGCATGCTCATTTTTCAAGCCTGCATGTAATATTAGCTAGAAACTTTGCTCCTACAAGAAGCAAAATAAACTACATCATGTTTTTCTTCTTTGGAGGTGCGGGTTTCTTAAATGAAAAAAAAAAAAAATGCATGCACAAAATGTTCCAAGATGATATTGTTTCTTTCATAGCCACATCACAAACACCTGAATGTATAAGTGCAATATATATTTTAAATGTATATATTTGCACTCTTTCAACATAAAGGTTTACCATTGCACAACAAGAATTGTGATTTAACTTTTAGACTATGAAAACAAGTTTTACTAAGATATATTGTGCCACTGAATATTCAAAACTTAAGGTCGTGAACTAGCAGTGTTATGCTGCTTTGAAACATCACTGTCACTGTAAACAACAGGCTAATAAAAATATAAATAAATAAAAATGAACAGGAGGTGTTTGAAACCTTCGTTCTCCGTGACACTAGGCTGAATATCTTTGCAGATGAACAATGCAACAGCATTCGTTATTGGCGTAGAGCGAGCAGAACTGTTGCGCATGGAAAAAACTTTCAATGCTTTTCTCACCACTTTTGGAGCTGGTAGCTACAGTTGAAGCAGAGCAGGAAGCCGGGGATGCAGGAACACTGGAAGATGCTTCCACAACAACACCGAGGCACCGCTTCAAGTGAGATATCAGATTAGTCGTACTGCCCATGTATTTTACAGATGCGCGGCACATTTTGCAAATTGCATCTGTCCTGTCAAGTCGTCCATCCTTTTTGCAGAATCCATAATGTTGCCATACTTTAGATTTAAAACTCAGTGAGGAATAAATTTTTTATTTTGCTTCTCGTGCTTTCTGAGGGCGCACCACTAGCTTCATCCGCACACCTGATACACTGAGTTGTAGTGTAAGTGTACACATCCGCAAGCCCGTTGCTAATGCATACTTTATGTAGGTCGATTAAATTATGTGCCAAAAACAGGTTGACAACACTTGTTAATTAATAAAAAATACATTCTATATTAAAAATATAAGCTGTATCTTGGAAAAACCGATGCATCTCGCAAAAATCGATGCATCTCGATTTCCTTCCAAAATTTCATTCATCCTCTGCTGCTTTACCGATGCACTCGCATCGTGAACGCGCATGACCGCGTATCGATACATATCGGTTAATCTTCCCATCCCTAATATATATATATATATATATATATATATATATATATATATACACAGCTCACTTTGAGACACCCATGGCTAAGTCTCGTTATCTGTTTAGTGACATCACAAACTATTTTCCTTGACTTCCGTGTTTTAAACGTTCGCTTTGTTTTTGTTTGATCATTCGTGTATGCTCCCTGCCTTCTGACCATTTGCCTGCTATTTCTCTACGACTCTGGATTGCCCTCATACATCTGTTTGCTCCTATGTTGATCATTGCTTGCCTGACCATCAAGTTAATAAAGTGTCACTTTCCATGGTTACACATATGATGTTCCATGTGTTCAGTTCAGTGTTCAAGTTCCAAGTACTTCAGTTTACATCATGTGATTCCTTTTTTTCATTTTTCCCACTGTTTGTTAAAGTTCATTAGTTCCACCTCTGTCACACCCCTGTGTGTGTTATTCAGTTTAATCATGTTTTGTGTATTCATACCCCTAAGTTCAGTTTATTCATTGCCTGGTATTAATTTGTCACAACCCCTTGTCCTGCCAGTTTTTGATGTCCCAGTGCCTGTTATTGTGCAAATATAAATAATTATGTGTTTTTGATCATTCTCATTTCACAAGCTTTACTCATATGGTACAAGCATGTCACATATGGAGTTGTAGGCCAAGAAAAAACATTTTTTAGTTTATTTATTGCAAAATATCTTAATTAAAACAAACATTTACAGTTATTCTGGAATTTATACTTTACATTGCCATGAAGAAATTTTCTATTATTTATTTTTTTTTCTTAAGCTTATGCAATTGTCTTAATAAACAATGAATAAATGTATACAGAACTGTTGAATTTATTTTCTGTACAGTATTTAAGGCAGGTATAGTTTATAATTACATTTTTACATAATTTAATTACATTACATTTTTACAACTAGTTACATCGTACGTAATTACACCCAACACTGATCTCAGCATGAAACTACAGTGAAATAAATGTATGCTAAAAAAATTAAAATAATTAATAATAATAAAAAAATTTGCTAAGTTGTTGCAACTTAATTTGTTTGTTTAAATTCAGCCTAAATAAATTGTTTACAACCACTCACTTAAAAAAAAAAAATTGTTAATCCATGGAATCATATTTGAATTCTTTATTTAATGTGTACAGTATGTTTTTGCATTGATACAGAAATGTGGATATATATTTCCCATGTGCCTGTTTAATTAAGTATTAGGGTAACCGATTTCTCAAAAGTAGAGTAACTTCACCTTTAATAACTACAAGCCAATCCAAATGGAAATGTGATTGGATGGTGATTTTACATGATTGGATACCGCTGAATAGATTGTTTTGTTTTACAGAAGGAGACTGGTGCTTATGCTCACCAAAAAGACATTTTAGGAAAGATAAAATGCAGGAAAAACAATGTTTTTATAATAAGACAAGAGACTAAAAATAGAGCTGAAATACTAGGCTGGAAAAACAGAATGTCTATTGAGAATGGTTTTAAGCTGAGCTTAAGCTGCATATGCTTTATTATTATCATTATTTCAACCAATTATGAAATCTGGTTTTATCAAGCCCATAAAGAAAACCTGCAGACTTTCTCAAATGTCATACATGCTTGTGCAAGCCACTCAATTGAAAACCTTGGCAAATGACACACTAAGCTATATTATTAAGATTATCATATCAGAGTGAGTAGCTCATGTGATCTTGTAATAACTGCATTAAATGTAAAACTGAGCATAATGTAATACGCACATTATAATCACCATGAATTTTTCATAATGCAGTCGTTTTCTCAAAATGTATTAAAGTATAAAGCTCATGATGTAGTAAAAACTATTAAATTATGAAAAATGTACTACATTATAAACTCACCAAATCTTGAGCTCATAATGTAATATATATATATATATATATATATATATATATATATATATATATATATATATATATATATATATATATATATACATACACATACATACACATACATCATACATACACATACATAATGTATGTGTAATATTGCATATTTAAATCAAGGGATTTTCTTGGGTATTTAAATAGGGATGAAAGTAACATTACACAAAAGTAACTGTTATGCGAAATGGGTCACAAAAGGAAGAGCGGATCCAAATGCAGGTTTATTGG
Source organism: Danio rerio (assembly GCF_052040795.2). Lineage (NCBI taxonomy): Eukaryota > Metazoa > Chordata > Actinopteri > Cypriniformes > Danionidae > Danio > Danio rerio. The sequence goes on along the minus strand of NC_141023.1, from coordinate 44,010,833 downwards.
GAGAATGGTCAGGCAAGCAACAGTCAACACAGTGGCAAATAGATGTATACAGGAATACCAGAGTCGTGGTCAGTAAACAGTCGGGTGGTCAGCAATGAAGTGTGTTTCTGTGTTGTGTATATAGTCCTTGTAATCAATCCATAATGATCCTTCGGCTGTGCGGAATCAGCGGAATCGGGAACAGGTGTGTGAGAGCAGTGCATGCCTGTAATGTGTAGTGCATGTAATGACAGATTTGTAGCCTGTTAGTGATCTGCGTGTTTACCAGTGATCTTTCAGGATTAGATTGGTGATGGTTGTGATGGTAACAGAACAAATTTCTTAAAGCCTTGGCAACTGTTTTCCAGGCTATAACAGCATATTCAGCATCCCGCAGTAAGCTTCAAATTGCAGCTAGGACTGTCTCTCAAATTCCCCAAACACATCCTTAAGTTTGCAATGTCTGAGTTTTTCAGTTTAAAAGTGAATCAGGTTTAGATGGAAAAAGTTCCTGTGGGGACAAAAAACTGTTATTTAGTCCCTCTGCTAACAAACAAACCTTATTTCTCCCTTCCACATTAAAGTTTTCATGTTTTTCATTCATTCATTTTCTTTTTGGCTTAGTCAGTCCTTTATTAATCTGGGGTCGCCACAGGGAAATGAACTACCAACTTATTCAGCGAATGTCTTATGCAGCTGATGCCTTTCCAGCTGCAACCCATCACTGGAAAACATCCATACACGCTCATTCACATTCATACAAAACGGACAATTTAGCTTACCTAATTCACCTGTACCACATGTCTTTGGACTGTGGAAAAAAACAGAGCACCCGGAGAAAACCCACGTGAAAGCAGGAAGAACATGCAAACTCCACACAGAAACTCCAACTGACCCAGTCGAGGGTCGAACCAGTGACTTTCTTGCTGTCAGGAGAACGCACTACCTAATGTGACACTGCATCACCTGGTTTTTATTCATATGTTTTATAAAATTATTGCATATTCACAATAATATAAAAAATATGCAAAAAATCTAGAAAATTGTATTATTATGCTTTGTTGGGATGCTTTTGAAACATTTGATGGAACTGAAATTTAAAATGAAAATGCAGTTTTTAATATTTTTTTTTGCAAAAATAAAGTAAAAAATATGTAGTTTTATATATATTTCTGATTACTCACAAGAGTAACTGGAAATCTCAAAAAGCAAACACAGCGGCCTCTGGTGGATATAGCTCCTGGAACATATTTGCCGCTCTCCAGAAATGTAAATAGTGGTATATTTTCAGAATAAGCCTGGGTTGTTTTTTTTGTTCTATAGATAAACAACTCTCATCTTTTTGATTAGCATTGTTTCTTGTGGGTTGTGTAGTGTAATTTTCCGAATTTCTACCAAGTTGTATACTGTAAACTTTTTTGTTTACATCCACAACGCATGTTTTTTTCCTCATTTAATACACACACACACACACACACACACACACACACACACACATATATATATATATTTATATTATATATATTACAGCTGCACAATTAATCGAAAAAAGATCGCAATCTCGATCCGACCCCTAGACGATCTTAATCCAGCATTTCTACAATTCTGCCAATCATATATTCATGTTCAGGAGAGAAGCAAAGGCGGCTGCACGAGTCTTTTCATTGTTTCACATACTTTGCCCAGCGACACGGACACTTCCAAATGATGTTGAAAGAGTCACATGCTGTATGTATAAGGTATAATTCACCAAAAAATGTCATTATTGTCATCACATTTTTGAGCTATGATTGCGACAAGCATTTGGTATGTTTTTCTTTCTTAGCGAACACACAGTTGGGCATAAAAATAAATGTTTAGAGTGTCAGTATAACTACTCTAGCCTATTTAATGTTGATTTTACCAGTGAATAAATTGGTCTAATAATGTTGTCAATGACAGTTTGCAAGCATATATCTCAAACATAATTCAACATCAGAATTATTATAAGTAGAATAGAATTATTTATAGAAACCAGTAGACCTACACATAATATTATTGTTGTTGTTTTACCATATGTTTGAGTAAAAACAATAATAATTGACGACTCATATTAACCTTTATTTTACATCTACAGGATCGTGAGAAAATCGTGATCTTTATTTTAAGCAAAAAAATCGTGATTCTCATTTTAATCAGAATCGTGCAGCTCTAGTATATATTATAGATTGATATTTTTCTGATTCCATAACTCTGTGGTCAGATGTTTTGCAGAATATTAACTAATATTTCCAAATAATTTTTTTAACTAAAACATTTTTTTTTTTGTGATTTTACTTTAAACGGCACATCCATAATGCTGAAATTGCTTAGTTGCTTCTTAAAAAAAAAAAGTAGACTTTTACCTACACACTCTATAGTTAAATTACTCACATAATCATAGTCAAAATCTTCCTAGATTTCAAACATGTTTGATGTTATTGTTGCGGCCTAGTGTTTGCAGAGATGAGGATGTTAAAGATTTGATCAGTAAATGCCTCACATTGGCAGATAATCTGGGCCGAACATCAGGACATCAGATCAAGGTCCTGGATTGCTTTGTGTTATAAATGACAGATGAAACTCCTTCAGTGAGAGCCCTTTAGGAAACACACGCAAGTTGGTAATGACAGAACTTGCGACCATACTGTGGTACCAATGCATTTGGGAAGCCCTAATATGTTCAGATACCTGTAAATTTGCTAAAAGTCACAGATTTCGGAAACATCATCAGAGGCCCATTAAATTTCATAGCAACGATTTCAGGTTTAGAAGCACTTCTCACAGATATCCCATCCTCTATTTACACCCCGAGAAAAATTATTAGATTACGAGGTGTAAATGAATTAACTATCTAATTAATTAAATCTGATTTTGCCGGTTGTGATAAGCCCACTTTTCCTTGTTTGAAAGCGTTATTGACCTTAAAGCATGCCTGACGCAGAGTTTCACAGCGGGGTGTCGTCTCTGCCGAGCGTAAATTGATTTGAAAATGAAGATAAACGACGAAGCAGTCTGGTTTGATTGTTACTATTGATTTCCCCTATAAATGCTTATTTATATATTTATTTATTTTTTTATTTTATTACTGTAAGTGTGTAATTTTGTAGGAGAGAGTGAGAGAATCTTTACTTAAGAGGGCTTTTCATATAATCTCCAGGGAGGAAATAAGGATACACAACCTAAACTGAAAAAGCAATTGCCATCACATGTCGTCATCGGTCCTGGCGGAGCTTTGATTCTTTGCACCAAAATATAAAAGTATTCAATTTTCACTATCGAACACACAAGGGTAGTACGATGGGCTTAGCTTCTCAACAAAAGCAAATTATTTTGGGAGAAAAGAGCCCTGTGATATCCTCCCTTAGCAGACACTGATTCGAGCTGTCAGTCCCAGAGACGAGCCCTGCAAGTCTCCCAGCGCTTTTCCTCTCTCCCATCCTGATTTCCCCAAGAAGACAATCATCTTTCAGATGGTTCTAGCCAGAAAGTCTGCCGCTGTCAGGTAAATACACCCTTAGCCCAATAACAAACCACATCACGCCTACGAGTTTTAGAAAATCTGCTAAAATACCAGCTGTTTATGTGACACAAGTTCACGTTCTTGAGAGATTTTCCTCTAAATGAGAGTAAAATCGTTTCAAAGACTCCTGGAAAAGCATTCCTGTATGTCTTGTTGATGAAAATCTTTAAAATAGCGTATAGAGAAGTATAGAGAAGCAGGCAAGGGAACCAAACCATCCCAACTAAAAATTCACCAGGCAAGTCTCGCATTATTGCAGGTTCACAAAACACACTGTGCTCTAACAAACCTCCTGAGCGCCAGTGATTTTTGCTGCAAGTTGTTAAACAAAAAGATCACTGTGTCTTCCTCTTTCTCTCAACCTGATATTGAAACATATCGTCTTATTTACGCCAATTATCTTAGCAGGACAGTTACGAATCAACATGATTGCACTAATAACAATCATTTTGGCTGCCTGAGGCACACAGGAAAAAATTAGATGAAATTAGACTGAGATAAGTGTATCAGCATTGATTCCTAGATGCGCTTTTTCATTCTAATTCGTCCACATTAGAGCTATTATGATAAACACACTGAGGAAGGATATAGTTGGAGCCACTTTCACAGCACTTTCCCCCCCAGTTAATGAACAGTAAAGAAAAATAATAATAATAAAATGTTAACAGCCAGGGTTTGGAATTAACACATGTGCGGGTAAAAATCAACTGTGGCAGATAACAATGTCTAATCACTAGCCAATTTGTCATGGTTGTGTTTCACACCCTTATGAAAATTAACCATGGTTTTATCATGAATAAATCTGGAGAAATACAAGCATTTGTCTGCCTCTACCTGTGTAAATGGGTCATTTAATTAAGGTAGGTAAAAAATTTAATTAAAATAATCAGAAAAAACACTAGATGCCTAGATGTGTAATCCCTAAAGTGTGAACATTATTTTCAGACACAATTTCAAAACTTTTATTAGCATTTTCATTTATTTGGATATATATATATATATATATATATATATATATATATATATATATATATATATATATATATATATATATATATATATATATATATATATATATATATATATCCAAATAAATAAAAAAATGCTAATAAAAGTTAAAATTGTGTCTGAAAATAATGTTCACATTTTAGGGATTATATTTAGGGATATATATATATATATATATATATTCAAGCGTCATCACATAGGAATGAACCATCAACTATTTCAGCTATGTTTTACTCAGCGGATGCCCTTCCAGCCGCAATCCAGTACTGGGAAACAACTGTGGGGGAAACCGGAGCACCTGGAGGAAACCCACAGGAACACGGGAAGAACATGTAAACAGAAATGCTAACTGGCCCAACCAGGACTCGAACCAGCAACCTTCTTGCTGTGAGGCGACAGTGCTAATCACTGAGCCATCGTGCCACCGGAGATATATTTAGAGATCATCAATTTACTTTTTTAATGCTGATTTAAAATGTGTTTTTTTTATTTTATTTTACAATCAAACATAAACACAGATGTATAATGTTTTATTTTATTATTTTTTTCTTCACCCACATTAGCCTGCTGAATTTTCCATACCCTACATGCTAACTGATGCCAAATATGCAAACATATGGCAAGGTGGCTCCTGCCATGTTTCATACTCTTATTTTACAGTTTTCACATAAGCCATACATGAGCGAATTAAGTGATTAGAGTCAGACATACAGTGATACACAGTACAGGGAAATTTGTACCGCTTATAGATATTATTAAACACTGTGCATTGAACAGTTTCTATTTCTTAATGATGTTGGTTATTACTGAGTAAATAGTTTCAATCATTCTTTCATTCATTCATTTTTTTTTTCAGCTTAGTCCCTTGATTAATCCAGGTTCATCACAGCGGAATGAACCGCCAACTTATCCAGCACGTTTCTACGCAGCCGATGCCCTTCCAGCCATCTCTGGGAAACACACACACACACACACACACATTCACTCATACACTACTGACAATTTAGCTTTCCCAATTCACCTCTACCACATGTCTTTGGACTTGTGGGGGAAACCGGAGCACCCAGAGGAAATCTATGTGAATGTAGGGAGAACATGCAAACTCCATACAGAAACTGACCCAGCCGAGGCTCAAACCAGCGACCTTCTTGCTGTGAGGCAACAGCACTACCTACTACGCCACTGCGTCGCCCTGTTTTAATCTTTTTTTTTCGCAGTCTTTACTAAAATATTTCCTTTCCATAAAAAATTAAGAGCAAACTAAACTAAACCTTGCATTTCAGCAAATTTACTTTTAGCAATAATATATATATATATATATATATATATATATATATATATATATATATATATATATATATATATATATATAAAATAATAAAAGTATATTGTTTCATATTGTGCTGTAACATTGTTTCTGGTGTCATAGACAGTGTTGCGGAAAGATACTTTAAAAAGTAATGCTTTGCAATATTGAGTTGCTCCCTAAAAAATAACTACTTGCATTGCTTACATACTTTTTATGGAAAGTAATGCGTTATATAACTTTTGAGTTACTTTTGCATTACCTGTAATTTTATTATCTGGCTGAAACTTTATCTCCATCAGAACTTGTTTTTTTTTTTTTTTCATAGAGTTCTGCAATTAACAAAGAACTGTATAACCCACACTTTTATTTATATGATAATGTTATCTGAGAACTTCCTTACCGTAGAGCCATACATACCATATATACAGATAACGTTCGAGGTTACAGAAGTAACCCTTCGTTCCCCGAGGAGGAGAACGGAAGTGCCATAGAGTGGATTGATTGAATCCACGAAATGGGAGGATTCGGATCAGAAGCCGCTTGTCTGGAGAGTATTGAACGGGCCAATGAATGAAATTAATTGGCAGCGTAAGCTTGCGCAGGTGTGCGGCATCTGCAATTATCTCAGCATATAAGCACACCTGAAGCCAGCAGACGTCATCCTTTTAAGCTGAAGAGACTTTCAAACAGCTAAGGGACAGTCATTATGGCGACGGAGTATGGCACTTCCGTTCCCCTCCTCGGGGAACGAAGGGTTACTTCTGTAACCTCGAACGTTCCCCTTCGGTTGGGGAACTTCAGTGCCATAGAGTGGATTGATTGAATCCACGAAATGGGAGAAGTATGGAAAGCGCCATAATGACTGCACCTTACCAACACCCCCCATGAGGAGATAGTCAAGCAAGCGTGACGCACCCACATCATGGGGGGCGCGGTCCTCCAACGTGTCCCTGGCCCTAATTTATCCTACTTCAACAGAAGTTTTACGGATTTAGATATATTTTTTGGGAAGTCGTGAGCATCTAGATAATTCTAGGAAATACGACAGTACGTTGGAAAGCGCGCAATTCCGATACGGAGGACGCTGCGGAGGCCATCCGTTACCCAAGGGGGGATAGATGGCAGAATTTACATATGGACTAGCCCTAAAAAGGGGGAGTACGCATAGCAAAAGAGTGGTTAGCGGAGAGGGAAGACACGGGTCCGCCCAGGGGGGGGACTTAACCGTGGCGGAATAAGCATATGGGATCGCCTAGTGGGGATCACGCATAGCAGGCACCTATACCCAAAACGCGGGCTGACCAGCGGGCAGACCTACAACGTAGTGGGCCAGCAAGTGACTCCTCCGCTGAGTCAGTGCTGGGGGCCACGGAGGAATCTGCAGGGCTCACCTGACGGGGAACTTTACTGACAGATAAAAAGGCGCACGTACCTCCGTGTTAGGGAGAATGGCGCAGCAAGCGTGTTTCAACACCCTACCGAGTTGTCTCCTCAATCACCAAAGGGTTACCTAATACCCTTGAGGAAACCGGCTCCACTCGCAGATTGTAAAACCTTGCAAATGTGTTGGGTGTCGCCCAGCCCGCAGCTCTACAGATGTCTGTTAGAGAGGCGCCGCGTGCACGCGCCCAAGAGGATGCAACGCTCCGAGTGGAGTGTGCACGTACTCCCGGGGGACACGGCTGACCTCGACTCGAATAAGTCGAGTGAAATGGCATCCACAATCCAGTGGGATAATCTTTGTTTCGATACGGCACTTCCCTGCTGCCGACCGCCATAACAGACAAAGAGCTGCTCAGATGATCTAAAATTCTGAGTACGGTCCACATAAATGCGCAGAGCGCGAACTGGACAAAGTAAAGAAAGGGCTGGGTCTGCCTCCTCCGGGGGCAGCGCTTGCAGGTTCACTACCTGATCTCTAAAGGGGGTGGTAGGAACCTTGGGCACATAACCGGGGCGGGGTCTCAGGATGACGTGAGAGTAATCCGGCCCGAATTCCAGGCACGAGTCACTGACCGAAAATGCCTCCAGGTCCCCGACCCTCTTGATGGAGGCCAACACAACCAGCAGAGCTGTCTTCAGGGACAGAAATCTTAGAGATACTGATTCGAGTGGCTCAAAGGGATCGGATCACAGACTCGTGTGAACGAGGGCGAGATCCCAAGAGGGCATGAGAGGGGGGCGAGATGGATTAATTCGCCTAGCACCCCTAAGGAACTGGATGACCAGGTTATGCTTTCCCACGGTGCCGCCAGCTACCGCGCTATGATAAGCGGAGATGGCGGCCACGTAAACCTTGAGAGTGGAGGGCGACAGCCTGCTGTCCAACTTCTCTTGAAGGAAAGAGAGCACAACACTAATCTGGCAATTTCGGGGGTCTTCTCTGCGAGAGACGCACCATTCAGTGAATAGACTCCACTTCAGGGCGTAGGCGCGGTGGAGGGGGCTCTAGCCTGAGTGATGGTATTAACCACCGCAGTCGGTAGGTTACCTAAGTCTTCCTCGCGTCTAGGGACCACACGTGGAGGTTCCAAAGATCGGGGCGAGGGTGCCAGATGGTGCCCTGTCCCTGAGAGAGTAGGTCCTCTCTCAAAGGGATCCGCCAGGGGAGGGCCGTCGCGAAGAGTGAGAGCTCTGATATCCAGGTCCGGTTGGGCCAAAGGGGCGCAACTAGCAGAACCTGTTCCTCGTCCTCCCTGACCTTGCACAGAAACTGCGCGAGCAGGCTCACTGGGGGAAACGCATACTTGCGCATGCCCCGAGGCCAGCTGTGGGCCAGTGCATCCGTGCCGAGAGAGCCCTCGGTCAGGGAAAAAAACAACTGGCAGTGAGCGTTCTCGGGGGAAGCAAACAGATCGATCTGGGCCTCCCCGAATCGCGCCCATATCAGCTGAACAGACTCAGGGTGGAGTCTCCATTCTCCAGGGCGTAACAGCTGTCGTGAGAGCGCATCGGCTGCACGATTGAGCGTGCCTGGAACGTGAATGGCGCGCAGCGATTTCAGCCGCGGGTGACTCCAGAGGAGCAGACGGCGGGCGAGCTGAGACATGCGGCGAGAGCGCATACCCCCCATGCGGTTGATATACGCCGCCGCCGCCATACTGTCTGTCCTGACCAGCACGTGTTGCTGCTCCAGCACCGGTAAAAAGTGGTGGAGAGCGAGGAACACTGCCAACAGCTCTAGGCGATTGATATGCCAATGCAGATGGGCACCCTACCACAGGCCCGCATGCCCGCGACACACGGCCCCCCAACCCGTGTTGGAAGCGTCTGTTGAAACAACAACATGGCTGGACGCCTGTCCTTGAGGCACACCGGCCTGTAGGAACGAGGGGTCGTTCCAAGGGCTGAGGGCGCGGCGACACAGCGCAGTAACCGAGACCCGGTGTGTGCCCGCGTGCCATGCGCGTCTGGGGACCCGATCGTGAAGCCAGTGCTGAAGTGGTCTCATATGGAGCAACCCGAGCGGCGTGACGGCGGCTGCGGATGCCATATGCCCCAGGAGCCTCTGAAAGAACTTCAGTGGGACCACTAGTTTGCTGTCGAGCTCCCTCAGACAGTTCAGCAACAGGCGAGCGCGTTCCTCGGAGAGGTGCGCTACCATGGTGATCGAGTCCAGCTCCATCCCGAGAAAAGAAATCCTCTGCACGGGGGCGAGTTTGCTCTTTTCTCGGTTGACCTGAAGCCCCAGTAGGCGGAGATGCCGAAGCACCTTGTCCCTGTGCATAATCAATTGCTCCCGCGAGTGGGCTAAAATCAGCCAGTCGTCGAGATAATTGAGTATGCGCATGCCCGCGAGCCGAAGGGGCGCTAGGGCACCCTCCGCGAGTTTGGTGAAGACCCGCGGAGACAGAGAGAGCCCGAAGGGGAGGACCTTGTACTGCCACGCTCGACCCTCGAACGCAAACCGCAGAAATTGGCGGTGGCGTGGAAGAATGGAGACATGGAAATACGCGTCCTTCAGGTCTATGGCTGCAAACCAATCCTGAGGACGAACGCATTGGAGAATGCGCCTCTGTGTGAGCATTCTGAACGGCAGCCTGTGCAGACAGCGGTTCAAAACGCGTAGATCTAGGATTGGCCGTGACCCACCGCTCTTTTTGGGTAGAATGAAGTATGGGCTGTAAAACCCACTCTCCATCTCGGCTAGAGGAACCGGCTCGATTGCACCCTTCGCCAGGAGGGCAGCAATCTCCTCTCGCAAGACAGGGGCGGACAGGGGGTGACCCTGGAGAAATACACGCCCGTAAACTTAGGGGGCGTTTCGCGAACTGAATCGCGTAACCGAGTCTGATTGTGCGTATGAGCCACCGCGAGGGGCTGGCCCGCGCTAACCAGGCAGGCAGAGCCCTCGCTAATGGAGTCATCGCTACAATCGCTGACGTACCAGCGGTGGGGCAGCGCGGAGTGGGTGTGCTGATCCGGGAAGCACGAGGGTCCCGCAGAAGAGCTGGAGGAGAGCGATTCACTCTGGCTCCGCACCCTGACTCCGGAGAGGGGGCTGGAGGGCTGAGGGAAGGGAGACCGTCCCCCCAGCGCTCGTGAGCCACTGGCGAAGCACGTAGAGTCCGCGAGCCGGAAGGCAGCGCGTCCCGGACTGGCAGAACTCGTGCAGTCACATCCGGGGAAGGGAAAAAGTGCTCTTTTACTGATGTTTTGGTGGCACTGAAAAGTACCGTTGTTATCGGGGCCCCGCCCTCCAGCGGGGAAAGAGCAAGTTTCCTCTTCTCCGGATGGCCTGTCTCAGGGACGCTTCGCGGTCCGTTTACCGGACTTAACGGCGCCCTGGGCAGGAGGGGCTGCCTGCTTTCGAGGTGTACGCCGCGCCCGCTTGGCCGGAGGCGCAAGCGGGGGCGGGGCAGCACTCGTTGGCGGGCGCCCTCGGCGAGGAACAGCGGAGGTGGATGGCTCGGCGGGCGGAGCGGGCTTACGGCCACGCCGATAGATGACATTGCCCATCGCATCCGACTGCTCTTTCACTGCCTTGAATTCCTGGGTGAATTCACCGACGGTGTCGCCGAACAGGCCAGCCTGGGATATGGGCGAGTCAAGAAAGCGAACTTTGTCAACATCGCGCATATCAGCCAGGTTTAGCCAGAAGTGGCGTTCCTGAACCACAAGTGTGGACATCGTCCTCCCCAGCGCACACGCGGCGGACTTAGTAGTCCGAAGAGCATAGTCGGTCGCGGTGCGCAGCTCATGTAATAAGCTTGGGTTGGACCCGCCCTCGTGCAGCTCGGCCAGCGCCTGCGCTTGGTAGCGCTGGTAGGTGGCCATCGCGTGCAAAGCAGAAGCAGCCTGGCCCGCAGCCTTATGAGCTCTGGCTCCGAGGGAGGCAGACAACCTACAGGCTTTGGACGGGAGGCGGGGCAAACCCCGCCACGTAGAGGCGTCGCGCGGACAAAGATTGACCGCGATAGCGCGCTCCACTGACGGGATCGCCTCATACCCCCTGGCAGCTCCGCCGTCAAGGGCGGTGAGGGCGGAGGCACACGCAGCACGGGCAGAGAAAGGTGCCCTCCAAGACTGCATGAGCCTACTGTGCACTTCCGGGAAGAAGGGGACGAGAGGCTTCGAAGGCTTCGCCTTCTGGTCCTCTACGTAGCACCCATCTAGTCAGTCCGGCCACGGAGCTGGGGGATAAACCATCTCCAACCCCACGGCCGAAGCAGCCCGGGAAAGCACGGCTAACATGTCCGCTTCAGGATCCGATTTGACAGCGCTCACCTGCCCGGAGGGGGCGAGCGGGTCCGGATCTTCGTCGGACAGTGAAAGCCCACCCTCCGATGCCGCGGAGGACATCTGATCTCCGCTGTCAGCGAGTGTGAGAGCTACCATCTGGTTAGACGGATCACTCCCACTACCCGAAGCTTGGAAGGAGCGCCGTGAGGAGCGAGAGGTTCGCGAGCCCGTGGGCGGCGGATTATCTCCCGCTGAAACCCTCAGATTTGCCCGAGCGCCCGCTGCTTTTTTAGAACAGGAGGCAACTGGGGTGGCTCGCTCTCTTGCGAAAGTTAGCCGCGATCTTAGCTGTGCAACGGTCATGGCATCGCAATGACGACATGAACCGCCCGCGAGCACCGCATTAACACGCTGGACCCCCAAACATGCAATGCAGTGATCGTGTCCATCATCCAGAGCCAGGAAACCCCCGCATCCAGAAACGCACAGTCTGAGCGCCATCCTGAAAAGGACGTGCTGCATGACTGTGTTGCTCTTTTAGGAAAGTTGCAACAATACGCACCGCTCTGGAGGACCGGACCCAAAGAACCGCAGGCAAGGGAGAAACCCAGCTCGACCGTCTGCCACCGCGAAGACCCACTCTGGACCGGGAGACACACTCGTTCGCTCTGAAGTGCTGATCAGCAAGAGGAACCCTCATCGACTCACTTAGAAAGGATCTGAAGCGAAAAGGATGGCGTCTGCTGGCTTCAGGTGTGCTTATATGCTGAGATAATTGCAGATGCCGCACACCTGCGCAAGCTTACGCTGCCAATTAATTTCATTCATTGGCCCGTTCAATACTCTCCAGACAAGCGGCTTCTGATCCGAATCCTCCCATTTCGTGGATTCAATCAATCCACTCTATGGCACTGAAGTTCCCCAACCGAAGGGGAACTGAAAGCTTGACGCAATGTTTGCTGCTTTTGTACTATTTGTCTTAAGTATAATCACCTTTGCTTCTCTTCAATGCATTCAATGCATTCAAAGTAATGAACACATTCTTTCATTGACTGTTTGATTCATTGTATGCTTCATTGTGACTTTTAATTGTGTTACTTGTAATGTGTTATCCCCAAAATTGGTCATAAAAAGGTTTATGATAACAACTTTTTCATCATTTGGATGACCGGAATATTGCACCTATAGGGATTTAGGCAGAAACTTGAATAGCAAGATGATGAGAAAGTTATTAGCTTGAAGTAAAGTTTACACTTTGAATTAAATCAACATTATTTATTTAATGTTGTGCATGCAATCAGTAGTTGTTGTTTTTATTCACTTTTTTAATTTAATAAAATAATTTTTATTTTACATTGCTACATTCTTAATCAAACATTTGCTCCAAAGTTCTAAATGAAATAGAAAAATAATCACACACAAATACATTTTTATATTTAGTGTAAACTTGTAATATTTAGTGTAAATAAAAGTCATTTCCAAGTAATTAAATTTACAGAACAAGACATTTATTCATTCATTTTCTTGTTGGCTTAGTCTCTTTATTAATCCGAGCCGCCACAGCGGAATGAACCGCCATCTTATCCAGCAAGTTTTTACACAGCGGATGCTGCTCTTGCAATCTCTGGGAAACATCCACACACACACACACACACACTCATACACTACGGACAATCTAGCCTACCCAATTCACCTGTACCACATGTCTTTGGACTGTGGGGGAAACCGGAGCACCCGGAGGAAACCCACGCGAAGGCAGGGAGAACATGCAAACTCCACACAGAAACACCAACTAAGCCAAGGTTCGAACCAGCAACCTTCTTGCTCTAAGGCGACAGCTCTACCTTCTGCAACACTGCCTCACCCAGAGCAAGTACATTTTCAGTAAATTCTAAATCATGAAAATGGCTCGTTGCAACATTCTCATTCTGAAAACGTAACTCTACAGTATATACATTTCTGGAGATCGCAAATCTCAAGTCACAAGATCAGTTTCAGGTTCAAGTCTGGCGAATAATAGTAGAAAGCAGTAAGTCAAAAACAAAAGCCAAACAATGAAATAAAACAAGTAAATAACAAATAACAGAGTGAGAATGTGGTAAAATCTGAAAATGTGCAACAAATCAGGCAAAGGCTTTTGTTCTTTTTCTTTTTTTTCTGTGGGTTGGGTATATGTAGCTATATAAAGGTACAATTTCAAAATTTAATATATGTAAATACCATGACATTTATTAGAATAAAAGATTAATAATGTATGAGAGTTTTGTTATATCGCCCAGCCCTTGTTGCATCCATCAATTCTGCTGTGTTTCTCATTAACACAGAAACTCAGAAAAGTCAGTTTTTCCAAATGTAGCAATGACTTAATAGGGTTTCATGTTAATATGGACTAACACAGCTCCTGGGTTAATTTATTTTAAATTCAATAGGACCAAATGTAACCCAATGTTTGGGTTAGTTCATATTTTACCCAATTTAGGTTTAAATAACCTGGTATTTTTTAGAGTGTACTTGAATGCACCAACTGTTTGGACAAACTAACTATCTGGTTGTTTTTTAATTGTTTTGATGAGGAAACTCTCCACAATCTCAAAATGCCCACTTCTGACTAAAAAGGTAAAAAGGCTTTTATAGTCTATTATCTGAAACTTCATTTTCAACAGGACTACATCAAAAAGTGACCTATAGGACATAAGTTGAAGCCACCCAATCATCATTTATGGTTTGCGTCCCTATTTAGTTAAAACCCCCAGAAAGGTCATTCAAGAAGAGCGCCAAAGCTCCTTGTTTGCCTCTGTCCCATGATGCTTTACTGGGCGAGCACATCCACCACCAGTAATGGAATGAATAAAATGATTTATTTAGTATGTGCTTCGAGGATATTTGATATGCTTGGCTACGTTTAGCCCATAGCCTCATCATAATGAAACAGCAAGCATCCAGAGCAGCGGCAGAGGCCTTCCACGTGGGGGGAAAAAAGCCAGACAAGCCAAGCGCCCCGGGCTCTGTTAAATGATGCTCCCCGTCCACAGTCACTCTCTCATTTCTCCTCATGTCAATACCCCTCTGAACGCCTGGTTGCCTTTTTTGTCGGTTTCTGCATAAGAGGAATAAAATCTGCTTTTAGTATATTTACAAGGAAGGAAACGGATTGAGGGAGCAGCTCTGAGGATGTGTTTTATTTTTTATTTTTTTCTCCGTACCCTGGTATTCTTGTAGTCTTGGGAAATGTGTTGCGACTGAATGTCAGGAAAATATATTGTGGTGTGTTATTGTGGCTGAGCCGCCTTGTTGTTTAGGTACCTGTAAACCAGCGAATGGAACTGTCAGACCCTGACCCTGAGTCACCCAACATTTTTCTTGCTCAGTGATGTAGCACAGATTCGGGGGTGCTGATGTTGGCCACATTTTGGGTCAGATTGGAGCATGCGACTTTGCTTCTAATGTGTCTCCGCCAGAAACAGTCTCATTTTAGCTCAGAGGCTAACTGAGGTCTGTTTTGGCTCATATAACTCAGCTGGTATAATTACTGAAACATTTTAATTGAGTCACGGCTAATGGCTGGCTGGTTGATAGTAGAGGTCTATTGTGTGACTACACAAGAGTTTTTGCTTAAAGTACTATAAATGGAAGCTATAATGGAGTCACATCTTTTTTGCAACTTTTATTGCATGGGATGAAACACTTTATGCTAACATTTAGTTTGTTAACATTAGCAAATATGAACTAGCAACTGACAATTCTCTAAAAGCTATTTTTTGTCCTGATTGTTAATCTTTGCATATATTTAATACACACTATGATGAAAAGTTGCATCTGGTTTATTTATCCTAACATAATGGTCAAACCTGACTTGCTTAAAGTGATGTCACTTACTTTGGTCTGAAACTCTTGAAGGCACTGAAACATTTCATTATTCTTCTTTTACTAATTTGCACAAAATATTTCGGACATTCCAAGGGTTGCAATTAGTAAATATTTTTGCCAGCTCTGTGATATTCAAGTGGATTTCACTTTTTAAAAGCAATAATTTGTTGAAAATGCATACAATTGTTTTAGACATGCCATAAAGCAGAAAATGGTGGGGAGTTTCAGCTCTGTTATTGTTACCTCTGTTAGTGGTTTAAGAATTTTAAAACAGTTAGTAACAGAATCAAATGTTCCCTCTCACTTTAAGTATGGTTTTAGGAGATTAAAATGAATCATATTGGGCATTTTTTTACATAATGGATTCCGTTCACTATAAATTATACATTTGTCCTATCCAGTTTAACATAAAAAATGGAAAATGCTTTAAATTCTTTCTTAATTCTGGAATGGGTCAACACTGTCTATATTTAAACTCACTAAACAACTGAGTTTATTGACGAAAATAAATAATCCATGTCATGCAAGGTATGACGTGAAAGTCTGATCATGTGACACTGGTTTTGATGACTGAAATCATCAAAACACATCACCATATGTAACTTTGAACAGAAAACAATGATTATAAGCTCATAATAGAAGTTAAATTAGGAGTTAGGCAAAAAAGTGTGAAAGAGTTAATTTTTTTGAGTTTATTTTTAAACTTTAACACAATTTTGTGTTATGGGATACCCTTTGCTGTGTTGTATTTTGGAGTTCATTCTCTGGTGTTCAGAAACGTGCTTTAACTCCTTACTGGAGTAAAATTTTTAGAAAGTCCGCCATTACACAACTCTGCCGAGCAGCACATGAGAACTGGAGTTATGTTCTTCGTTGTGAGGTAGGTAAAAGTGCATTGTTATACAATTCTAAAAGCTTTTTCTAAATGTTGGATGTTTTGTAGCAGAAGTGTGTTTTGCTGTAGCTGTTTCATTTTGTACTGTGAGGCTAGTGACTGCATGTGGCTTACTTAGCATAGCATGTTAGCTTTTCCAATGTGGCTGTTTTGTGGAGTTTTTTAAAAAATGTTGTGGATGTGAACAAGCTAACACTAGCTAATAATCTTTTCTTCCCCTGTGTTTCTAAAAATATGTGTTCTGCTGTCAAAAAGAAGTGGTAGGCCTACTTGATCAGATGGAGAAACCTGCTGTTCACATTTCAAATAGGCTAACTTACACAACGAGGTAATGTCATTATCTTTTATCCAGCAATACAGCTTTATGTCTGTAAGATTTAATATGTGTAATATTGCTCATGAAATGTTTTGGATTGTATCATGATTTAGTCGTGACCGTGAGAGTATGTTGTTTTCAGCTATATTTACATTACATTTTCAATCACACTAACATAAGTTGTTAAATAACATTTATCTTTTTTATTTCAGGCCACGATGCTGATAAAAGTGCAATTTGGAGGCAAGAAAAAGTATATTAAACTGGAAGAAGATTGTTTCTTGGATTTTTTCAGTGCGGGTGAGTTTTAGTGTAACAAAGAGTATTTTTAAAAAAATTATAATAATAATAATAATAATAATAACAGTCATTTTGAAATTTATTTGATAAATTATACATTGTTGTTATGTTGTAGTCCAGCACAAGTTTGTGATACCAGAGGAGACAGCATCAAAAGTCACAGATGACCATGGAGTTGTTATTTCAATGGGGATGAATTTCAAGAACTTCCAACAACCAAAGAAACATGTCATCCACACTAATGATGGTAGGTTATTTAAGAACATTTTTATAGATTTTGAAAGTTGGTCTCATGACTCAGAGTGAAAGTGTGCATTTCAGAACCATTTGCTGACACGTGTTGTTGTTGTTTTTTCATCAGATTTGACTGTCCTGCAGCAAGGGGCTGTTGAAGTGCCCTCCTCCCCAAGTCTGACAGATACATTGTCTGTGTCAAGCAGTTTGAGCAGCAGTGATTCTGGATCTCAAATTATTCAACCTTTAATGGGCAGTGTCCAAAAAAATGTAAGTTTTTTTTTAACTTCCATATACATAGATATTATACCGTAAACATTACAAAATAACGTTACAAAATGAATGCATTTTAAAGTAAAAAATAGTATAAACACAGTTATTAGATTAAGTTTTTTTTTTTGTTAAAAAGTATTAATTTTGGTTATTTTTCTAAATACTTTTTTTTTTCTTCGTTTCAGAAAATCGAGCAAATTCTAACTTCAAAGCCAGCAGAGTTGACTGTGATTAAGGAGTATGACAAGATATTTTTTTGCTGCTTTTGATTCCTGTGAAGTTAATTTTATATAATGTAATGTGTTGATTGTCTCATGCAATTTTACTAAGCCATTGGTTTTAGTTGGCACTAGCTGCTAACATATATTAATTGTAAATGTTTTGCTGTTAGATTTAATGTGATGACAATTAATTTCAAAGTGTGTACATCGATGGAAATTCTAAATCTAATGTGTGGATTTGCATGAATAAAAGCAGTAAGTAAAGAGTATTGCATCAGTTCAGTCATTTTCAGTTATTTTATATATATATATATATATATATATATATTGTTTGAAGTACACTTTAACTCTAAAAAGTGTTACATTTTAACATTGGTAAGGAGTTTATATTATACCCAAATGTAAAAGTACTCTCTGTAGGATTACAATTTTAACTCCAGAAAGTGTTATAATCTAACTCAAAAAAATGTGTTAAAATTCAACTCCAAAAGCAGAGTGATTTTAACTCTGAATGGGAGTACATTTGATGGTCACGCATGTACACTCAGATTGAGTTGATTTTGACTCCCAGGGAGTTTATTCTAAAGACCAGAATTTTCTGTATTAAAATAAGTCACTTGCATAATGTACACTGTAATAAAACAAATAAAGAATATTTGAAATAAGAAATAAGCTCAGGTTTGAAAAAAACTTCAGGAAATAACAATCAATCTGTATTTTTGTTAGATATTATTATCAAATATGAATACATTTCTGCGACAGTTGCAACCCAGGCTCGTTGTTAAGATGTACCCTATATTCATTTCTTGAGATTGGGAAATACGTACCAGGAGGTACGTTTTTTATTTATTTTTTTTATTTTATTTTATTTATTTTTTATTTTTTGCAGTTTTTATTATCATGAGTCTACCAGAAGCAGCTGTGTACACATTTTCAGATCCTAAATTTCTCTTGTGAGTGCCATTCTTGCCTGCTGTTCTCGCATAATTCCACCAGAGGCCGCTGTTGACTGACTGACTAACCTAATGACCAATACCAATAGTGTTTTCAAAATCACCGATTGACCCGACCACCCCATTCCCATAAAAAGCAAAGTCCTCACATCTTCCTGATTTTAACCATGCTTTGAAATCTTACCCTGTTATTTGCTTGTTTATTTTATTTGTAAATTTTTCCTTATTTGTAAATTTACCTGTGTTTTGGAACTGTTCTTTGTTGGACTTGAGCCTCATCATCGCAGTCAACTTTTGCGTTAATTTTAAAGATGAAATGCAGACATATGTAGCTCTGGCTATATAATTCACACTCTTCAGAAGTGTATGTGGGGCTACGTTTTCACAATGAGTCTGTGTTTCAACTATTTATTGTTTTTTTTTTATGAGTAATTACTGGTTAAATATGTTACCAATAAATCACAGTAGCACAGAAAAAAATAGCAACTAAACCTGTAAGTCATCCAGCACTAACAAAAGAGAAAAAAAACTATACAATGAAGCAGACAAACACTAAAACAATATGCTCCATGTTTTTCTCTCACCGCAGATCTTGTGCAAATATTAGGCTGCTGTCAACAGGGATGGTAGGACAAATAGCCTAGTTTCCCACCATTACTATTAGTTGTTGCCCCCTGTGCTTACATTATCAGTAAAATCCATTCCATTTGTTCAGCTTAGTTTGATTCTCCACAATACCATCCTAAAGATGAAATATGCCTTGTATATATTTCAGCCATGCATTATATATGAAGAAAAATGTGCTAGGGGCCAAATAAGAAATAAGGCATAAGAAATGCTGAAATGTGTTTTGTTTTTTCCACTTTGATGTTTTGCAATGTTTTTGTTTATTAGCAAAAGCTTTGTATAGAGTACAAAGTGTTCAATGTCATCCATTGATGTATACAGTGAGCTGTAATTTACCTTAGATTTAATACAAAAATGCAGGTAAAATACAGAGTGCAGACAAGGAAATTATATTACTGCCAAACAGCATGATGATGCAGATGTACTCGATGTTTTACATTTTTACAGATAAAAATACTAAAGCATTAAAAACCATTAAATGTACTTTATAAATTGAATTAAATTGAATGCTTGCACATCTCTACAACTGCAATGGTGGAGAAAAGGAAAAGTTGCTATCCCCTTTGGACGGCACTCATTGAAGGTAATGAGCCTGACAGAAGTGGCTGCTTACTGAGCACGGCCGCTCATGATTACACTGACCCTTTGTTGCTCCATCTGACATCATTATCCCCCCATCGGCATGGTCAAACTCCACAGTCCCTGCTCCGTGTGTGTCCATATCACAGATTCCTTCAATTGAGAAGACATTTCCTCAAACCCAAAACATGTGCTTGAAGATAATAGTAGAGAATTAAATCTGCAGAAATTGCTGAATTCTAAGTGTTTGAGGCTAAAAACAAAACTAGTT
Source organism: Danio rerio (assembly GCF_052040795.2). Classification (NCBI taxonomy): domain Eukaryota; kingdom Metazoa; phylum Chordata; class Actinopteri; order Cypriniformes; family Danionidae; genus Danio; species Danio rerio. The sequence goes on along the minus strand of NC_141023.1, from coordinate 43,990,778 downwards.
AAACCATCTACCTGAATGTATTATCACTAATAGATTTGATTATCAACAGATAATATTGATTGTGAAATGTATTATATATTCAGTAGTAACATTTTTAAAAGCAGTTTGAAGTAAATGCCAAATTTTCTCACAAATTTAAATAGTTTTACGCGTGTTTGAGGTGGTGTGGACTTGTGTGGACTTTTTGTTTTCACGTATCCACCCGAGGCCGCTGTGTACACATTTTCAGGTATCAAATTTATCACGCAAGAGCCATTTGCACCTGCTCTTCCTGTGTAAATCCATTAGAGGTCGCTGTCGTCTGACTGACTGACTGACTGACTGACTGACCAATCCCCCTACACACCCCCAAAACACAGATTGACCCAATTACCCTTTTACTTGTTTATTTAATTTTTTGCCTTCTGTTTTTGTTTTACCCACTTTCTGGAATCGTCCTCCCTGCGTCTCAGTTGCCAAACAGGTAACAACAGAAAACCCATCCACATGGAGGTAAGCAGTCAACTGGTATTGTGAAAAAAAAAAAAAAACAGGTCATCTGTGCCGTCATACCGCCTCTCAGCATTCATTTTAAAGACGAAATGGAGTTTGAATTGGATTTTTTGAGCTCTCCAGAAATGTATACTGAGGTATGTTTTTGCAATGACCCTATTTTGATATATGCAGAATAAACTATAACATAGGGGACATTACACTGATGTGACTCCATTATGCTTTCCTTGTTTACTGTTGTGGTTGCCAGAATGCCAATACTACAGTCAGACACTCTAAAGCCCCGGTCACACTTGCACATTTTGCTTCATAGACTTCAATTCATACGCATGCAAAATTTTCAGATTGTAAATGAAAGTTTGTGCAACATTCAAATTATTCAAAAGTTAAAGATTAGTGAACTCTGACCTGCAAAATCAGTGAGACTAATAGTAGATTAAAATTTGACCTCTCTGTACAGAAATTTTAATATGGAGTAATCATTTACTTTCTCAAGGTCAAATCATCACAAAAAAAAATGATGTCTGCAAAATTGTGGCTAACAAATGATGTGTTGAATATAAACAATCAAATTTAATTAATGTTCAACTTAATTTGTTTGTTTAAATTCACCCCAAATAAATTGTTTACAACCACTTAAAAACATTTAGTAAATCCAAGAAATCATCTTTGGATACTTTTTTTAGTGATCTTGTTTTCTCTTACCTCTTTCACAGCGCAGTAAGACATAATTTCAGATGCTCAAACTCTAGTGTGAACGCAGCTTAATGCTGATGATATGTGAAGCAATACGAGCTGTTGCTAATAATATTGCAATGTGATGCTGCTTGCCTAAATTCCTATTGAAAATGATTTATATCTAAACCCTATTTGTCCTAATTAGTTACCCTGAGTTTTACTTGTTTGCCTATTGATGGCATAATTTTATAAAGTTGCCTAGCAACATTACTTTAAAAGTTGCTCTTTGTATAATCAGCATAAAGGTGCCGAGTGATGTTACTTGGCTTGTTGACTGTAACTGTATCTGGATCTGATAAATCACTTATCTTTATTTATTTATTTATTTATTTTTATTATATTTTTTTTTTTAGATCCTCCAATCAGAATGCTAGCAGCGAATCAAGTGACCAGCTTGGAGGTGTCAGAAAATTGCAAACAAAGTGTCAGTTTGTGGACCCAGGAAAAGGGGCATGAACTCATCGCTTATTGTTACAGTAATTTCTGTCAACACAACATAGCTGTTTTTTAATTTTTTTTTAATTTTTTTTATTTAATTTTTTAATTTTTTTATGTAACATAGTGTTTACAAAGCTATTAACTGTCCATTTTAAGGAGCAGTAAGTGATTTAGCTTCTTAGTATACTTTTGTGTATAGGTCTAACATTTCAGTGTGTTTGTTTTGTGCTTCCTTGTTGTGTGTTCATTTTGTTGGCTTTATTAATATGCAGTGGCAGGAGTAAGGGAGGTTCAGAGGGAGGGTACTGAATGAATGTTTATATGTAATATGAATTAGCAAACAGATTTGCTCAGGATTGCTGTTTCCTAATGTCTATTCCGCTAAATAGTTGTCTTGTGCCTCATCTGATTGCCCATTGACAGCAACATTACCAAGAGCTGTGACATTTTAGAACATTATTGCATTAAAAGTTGTGCTGTGTATCATCACCTTAACAACTTGATGGAAATAAAGCTTATTTGTAATTAGATGTTTTTTTCTCTCTTTTTTTTTTTGCGAATTTCGAAAAGATTCTCCTCACATTAGAATGAAAACTTGACTTATGGCTACTGTACAACTGCCACATTGATGTGTTCTATTAGTAATTTGCCATTTAAAATAAAGTCAATTATTAAAAAAGGAATGATAATGATGTAAACTAATATGTAAGAAGCTTTGTTACTTGCATATATTATAATATTATATTCTAAAATGTAATGAACTGCACATTTTTAGCGATGCTCTTTTCTTGAACTGGTTTGTCTAGTGAATAAGAAGCTATGGATATTGATTGAGCCTGAAGTAAATGAGATGCTGTGTGACATTGATAACCTGTTTTAATTATGTCTTTCTGAGGTTGAAACACTGATTGATTGACTGCATTAGTTGTATGATCTTTATTCATGTTTACTTGGTGCTAAACTACTCATTCATTCATTCATTTTCTTTTCGGCTTAGTCCCTTTATTAATACGGGGTCGCCACAGTGGAATGAACCGCCAACTTATCCTGCACGTTTTTACGCAGCGGATGCCCTTCCAACCGCAACCCATCCCTGGTAAAATAACTAGTCATAAAAATACAAAATAAATTTAAAAATTGCCCATGAAATATCTTGTTTACCCACTCCATAGTTTTTTGAATAGAGAGATCTGTCACACCACATCAAAAAAACTGCATTTTATGTCTGAATTTCCTGATGATATGAAAATGATTTGTATATATACACTGAAAAAATAAACACAAAGCTACTTAAGATTATTGGACAGCATATTTACCACACAATCTCTGAAGTTTCGATTTATTTCATTTTAATGATAAATTGTGTATTATATTCTATTATATAATTTTCTAGAAGTTTCAATTTTACTTCAGGATGTAAAATAAAACTTTATTTGTTCAGTACACATAGTTGCTTAACACTGTAAAACTGATTGGTGGATTTTTAAAAAGTGAGTAAGCCCATTGCTTTAAATTATAATTAAGTAAATAAACTATGTGCATAAATACAAATGTATGTTTGTAGAAGCTCTTCAACTAACCTGGTAGATAAAAGCATAAAAATCCCAAATGTTCTACCAAACACTCTAATCCCAAATGTTCTACCAAAAGAAAACTTACTTTAAGAAAAAAAATCCTTCCTTTATGAACTTCAGACAATTCTCAAGGGTAACCTGCTCACAGTCCACCTCTGCTGACTAGGGAAATTTTCCCTGTACATATCTGTCACTCTATACACCTTCCACACTTCCAGAGAAAAGGACAACATCACAGTCACCTACAACAGCACAGGCCTCATGAGAGACCAGTGTTCTCTTTGGCCTTGCTCTTCATTCTCCTCTTCCACTTTCTATCACTTCTTCTCCTTCCTCTAATCTGAACATTGTCTATTTAGAATGAATATGAAGAGCAATACAACTAACCTGTGAGCTCTTTAAATATCCTAAGAGAGTAGTTCCCAACAGGGGGGTCCTGGCCCACAAGGGGGCCTCAGCGAGTTTTGTGGGGGGTCGCGTCATATTGTAAATAATCATGTTGCCTTAGTTCATTTTAACCCCCATAGCTCAGTGGTCCTCAACCACCAGTCCGTGGATCAATTGGTACCAGACTGCACAAGAAATCATTAATTATTCGATTCATTTATAATCAGTCGGAAAGGTCTTTTATTTTGAAAAGTCATTTAGAAAAAGGATCATAAATCAAAATTCTCTCACTTGCGTCTCAATCACTTGAGCACCCAAATTTAACCCACAAGTAGCAAAATTAGTGAGAAACAGACGTCTTTGGAAAGTGTCTTTGCTAAAGGGAAAAGAACGAGTTAATGACCCACGAACTGCCAAGGTATGGATTTGCAACCCAGTTGTCAACAAATCAGGTGATTCCAGCATGGCTTTGCAAGAAGGTCAACTGATGGAGATCACAAATGACGGTGGCCTTTTAGGGGTTGTTTGCATATTCACACGTATTGCTAGAGTTTGCGCTGCATTTTATACAGCCATTGGTTTGCACAAGTTTGTTGTTTCCAGTGCGTGGCTTGCACACACAAGAGTGACACGCTCGCGCCAATGACTACCGCGAGTTCACATGACAAGAATTGACCGATCAGCTTCAGCTTGTAGGGAATATTCATATTTTGGTAAGATTAGTTTTCTGAGACAAACACAGAACACACAAACACTACAGTGCTTTGTAATTTTCTCGATAATTAAAACTTGTATCAGAGTGACAGTAATGTTTTGTCAGCTTGTGTCCCGACCAATAAGTGAATGAAGCGGCCCTCCTGGCACCAGGAGATTTTGGGGGCCCCAATAAATACCTAGAATTGTAAATTATACATATAACATTGTTTTCTATCAAATAAAATTTGTATATAATTATTACATGGTGACAATGTGGCGCAGTAGATAGTGCTGTTGCCTCACAGCTAGAGGGTTGCTTGTTCGAGCTGGGTCAGTTGGCGTTTCTGTGTCGAGTACTCCCTGCATTCGAGTGGGTTTCCTTCGGGTGCTCTGGTTTCCCCCACAGTCAAAAGACTTGCGGCACGGGTGAATTGGATAGGCTTAATTTTTCGTAGTGTATGAGTGTGAATGAGTGTGTTGGATGTTTCATAGAGATAGGTTGTGGCTGGAAGGGCATCCGCTGCGTTAAACATGTGCTGGATAAGTTAACGGTTCATTCCGCTGTGGCGACCCAGGATTAATAAAGGGGCTAAGCCGAAAAGAAAATGAATGAATGATTACATCTACACAAATTTGTCTTACACCCCAATCATGGAGCAGTCCATCAGTCAAATCGAGTACAGATGTAACTTTAAATAACATTTAGATTAAGGTAGATAGATTATTGATGTCCATGTAAATGTAGTAAATGACTTGGCACACTGAGGGTAATCATACAAAACTAACAAGGGTGTGGCACAGAGGTAACATAGGGAGATGAACAAAAGCAAAAAAAAAAAAAAAAGAGAAACGACACATAGAAACCAGAGGTGCATTCCAAACAGGATATACTGGCCTCCAAAGGGCACTTCAGAGTGAAAACAATCATGGCTGCCATACTGAAGTGTCATTCTAAACCAAAGTGCTCAAAACTGGCCACTTTGATGAACTATTCAGAGTTGAAGGATTTTGAAGGGTACAACTGATGGATACTTCAGGCGTCCATTTTCCTTTGCGCAGGGAAGTTGTTTGGAGTTTGACTTTACTTAAATCTATTTATTTTTATAGACAACTATACCTCCACAGTCACAAGATTTCAATCCAATATTGCAACACTGAATCTATGCCACAAAGGATTAAGGCAGTTCTGAAGGCAAAATGGGGTCCAACGCGGTACTAAGATGTGCCTAATAAAGTGGCCAGTGAGTGTACATACATACATACATAAAAATAAGTGGAAACATGCACAGTACTCATTATTCAGAGCATGTTTTTGGGGAGTCAAACAGCGAAAGACCTTGATCATCTCTTTAAGATGACTAAGAAAAGAAGAAAAATAGCTTTTTTTACCCTCACACCCTTCACCCCTTCTATTAAGCCACTCCTAATGAATCACAGTGCAGGATTGTTACAGTTCTCTTCATTATTCTAAATAGCTGTATATTGTCCATAATGAGTCATGTTTTTATCCATTTGAGACCTGCAGCGTCTACACTTTACATAATGCAATTTGTGCTGAAAGTGAAACATGAGTCTAAGATTTAAGCTTGAAAAATGCAGCATTGTGTGCTATAATTCTACACTCACATACTGAACACTGTATACAAAATGAATTCGTTCTTGCAGTCTCTGACACAACGTCAGAGCAATATATGAATCTATGTGTTAATGTAGATTTGAGGCATTTGGGGGGTAAAACGTGCTATTCTGCTGTGACAGTTTGATGGCGAGGCTTGAAAAATGGAAGCAGGATATGCTGTTCCCACACTAGCACTTTCATTCCTCCAGGGTCAAAACAGCAATTTTTAAAACCAGTGCTTTATTTACAGTACAGTTGCAAAAGTTAAAGACGGTCAGAGAAATCTGCTGCACTGTCCATCAGACAAATAAGAGTGCAGGCAGGTGTGAGCTGATAGAACGGCCACAAAATTGTTTTCTCTCTCTTTCTTTTCTCTCCTTGTGGGGAGTTACCTTTACAACTTCAAGCAAACGCTATATACAGCTCGCTCTTTTCTCTCTGGGATTTACTGTAATAAACAATGCAGTGTAACTCACACATGATATGACTTTAGCAGCTTGAGAGGAACTACCAAAGCATGTATATTTGTCACGAAGGCTTTTATTATTGGCTACACTGATCTACGGGTATTAAGTTTTCTATGATTGTTAATAAACTCCAGTGTGATCGCGTGGGCAGCGATTGTTTGTCTCCAGACATATATTCAGAGATTCCGACAGTTTTGTGTTCTTGTTTAGAAAGGGCTTGATGCCAGATTAAAAGGAGTAATGCTTGTGCAGAGTTTGTGCAAAGCTGGCGCTTCCCTTCTTCATTAGGGAAGAAAAACAGAGTATACATCAACTTGACACAAACAGAAGTCTTGTGTTGTGGCATAATTAATCATATCCTGACAGAGTTTCACATTTAATGAGCAATCTAAGATTGTAAATAGCCGATCATGAAACGCTGCTCAAAAATCCATATTGGAAAAATACATCACAAATGTCAAACGAATATGTAAAGTTCCCCAAACTTCAAGATTTTGAGCGGTGAAAATGTTTGGGACTAGATTCTCTTAGATGGCAGTCCTACAGTACTGTATGTATGCCAAGTTAAACTAATTAATTTAAGAGTGGCATTTTTTTAGAGATAGTTGTTTCCTTAAAAATAAAAAAAATAAAAATTGCTGGGCGACGCAGTGGCGCAGTGGGTAGTGCTGTCACCTCACAGCAAGAAGGTTGCTGGTTCGAGCCTCGGCTGGGTCAGTTGCCGTTTCTGTGTGGAGTTTGCATATACTCCCTACGTTCGCGTGGGTTTCCTCCGAGTGCTCGGATTTCCCCCACAGTCAAAAGACATGCGGGACAGGTGAATTGAGTAGGCTAAATTGTCTGTAGTGAATAAGTGTGTGTGGATGTTTCCCAGATATGGGTTGCGGCTGTAAGGTCATCCCCTGCGCAAAACCGTGCTGGACAAGTTGGCAGTTCATTCCGCTGTGGCGACCCCGGAGTAATAAAGGTACTAAGCTAAAAAGAAAATGAATGAATGAATAATTCAAATTGCAGTTTTTTTCTTATTCTAAATGTAAATATATCAACTTAAATAAATAAATCATGTTTGTCAATTGCATTTTTTTATTCTAATTTCAAGCCAAATTTATTAATTGTGATGCACAATTTGTCTTAAAATGTAAAAATAATAATGAATGTATGTATTTCCAATTTTTCCACAGTTGCCAAGTTATTATTATTATTATTATTATTATTATTATTATTAATTATTATTAATTAGTTGACTTTTAGTTAAAAGGAAAGAGTAAAAGAGTGAAGGAGTAAAAAGTAAACCTTGCCTTAAAGGGGTGATCCTCATATTTAAAACATTAGTTGATGTGTAACCTAGCTGTGCAAATATAAACAACATCTCTGAATGTAAGATGCTTAAAGTTCAATGCAAAGAGAGACATTGACTTTTACTGAGTTAGCTTAGCAAAGCCTACAGCCAATGAATTTGGGGACTACGAAAAAATACATCCAGGCTAATGAGATGACAAGGGCTTCCGGTTAAGTGCATTCATCTCACGAACACACCCTTTATTAACTCTAGTATTTCCACAGAGCTTGTTCTGTTTCTGATTTTGGGCTTCCAAAGGGCACGACTGTTTAATTTAGTTATGTTCCAGAGAATTATAAAAAAATATATAGCTAGCATTTGACAAAGGAGATCTTATAGAATCTCACCCTAGTTGGCTAAAAACTCCACCAACCGACGAAGCTGTGGATTGTGAGCCACAACCTGTAAATATTATTATTTGTTAAAATTAATCAACTACACGCACAGTGTCTAGCATTAACGGTATGTTGTAGCAAGGACGTAAACAAGGAAGTAGACAACAGGAAATGCTGTTTGGCACCGCTAACATTTTAGCTACAAATTCTTATCAATCAGACAAATCGCTGTAAACTCCCACAATCTTCTCTAGTGCTGCAGTGTCTATCTATGCAGCCACTTTCTCAAATAACACACTCGCGAAAGATATAAGAATGTTTCATATTACTTACACATGCTTATAACCCGAATATATGTGAAAAACACTTGTCAGACTTTGGGCCCTATCATACACCTGGCGCAGTGTGGCGCAAGACGCACCGCAATAGTCTTTTGGTAGTTTCAGCTTGGCGCAAGAGTCGTTTTGAAGCGTTGCGCTACGCTGCTTAAATAGCAAATGCATTAGTGCTCATATGTGCCCTCATAGGCATTCTGGTCTAAAAAGGGAGGCATTCTGAGGCGGACCGCTGGCGCGTTGCTATTTTGAGAAACTATAATAGATTTTTCATTAGACCAAAACTAACCCGGTCTAAACTCCGACGCAGAGTTGCGCCTCGCTTACGCACTGCTTAATACGCACAAGAGAGCAATAGGCAAATATCTTTACATATGAAAAAATTTAAATATTAAGGATATATATAGGATATAATAAGAATAGATATAGGATATAAATGTAAAGGATTAAAATATTACAAAACATATTATTTTCTAGCCTACATAAATATGAAACTCACTGCTTTTATGTCTTCTTCATCTCGGGAGGCTTTTTCAGTTCATTCATAACAATTTGCTTTTGTATAATGTTATTATTATTAGCAGTATTATTTATTATATCCATATTTATATTTGTTTTATTAAAAACAAGCTTAGATTTGCCCACCTGTCAGGTTTTAGATCATATGGGGCATGGCAGATGTATTTGGAAATAACTCAGTATTTTGACCACACTTGGTCATTATTGTTCATTTATTCGTTTGCTAGAAATTAGAACTGAATTTAGAAATAGTTTTGAAACAAATCTTTGCGCTTAACAAACAAAAGTATTTATTTATAGACTAATTGATGTCTGTGCGTAAAGGTTTCCCTATCCAAGAGCGAAAGTGAAAGTAGATCTATTATCTCTCATTCTCACGCAGTAGATGCTCTGTTTAACAGTTTTCTGTTAATAAACTGTTAACTGTTTGCTTGTGAAATGCTCATTTTTTCCACTTAGACTTACTTTGCATCCTGTAAATAGCGAATGCGCTCTTGGCGCGATGCAGCTGACTCTTAAAGGGAATGGGAGATGAGACTCTAATTGGTTTATTCTCAAAATACACCTATAACTCATTAAGAAAATAAACTCAACCCTTTTAGCCCATGCGCCTTGGCGCAAAGCAGGTTTTCCCGTCCGTAAATTAGCAAAAATGCGTTCTGACACGCCCTGAAAGCGTTTGCGTCCTGCGTTTTGCGCTCTGCGCATGGACCGTCAAAATAGAGCCCTTTATTTTTTAGAGAGCAGGCGTGAGGCTCAGCTATGTGCTCTTATGTGCTCTGACTGGACTGCACAGCGCAAAAGTGCATGCTTGTAGGGGCATGATGTAGAGCCAATCCGCAAATCACAGCTTATTATGTAGCTGACCAATCAAAGCCTCTTGAGGGCAGGCCTTTCAGAGGAACTAGGAAATATGACAGTTGTTTTCATGTTAGCTGAGTAGCTGTATATAATCAAAGTCAGATATATGAAAAAAAAAAATGTTTTCTACAAGTAAAACATGAGCACACTTTGCTTAGCATCTTATAAACACAACCAAAGTTTAAAAAATGTACTGTGGACCACCCATTTAATATGGTTAAATAAATGAACTAAATGCGTAATTATAGCAATCAAGTTAAGTGAACTTAACAGTTCTAAGTTGCAACAAGTAAAATCAACTTGTCAATTTTAAGGCAATGAGTTTTAAAACTTCAAAGCAATGTGTTCTAATACCAGTCATATTAAAATTACATGCATGGAGGTTGATGTGAAAAAGATAACTTGCAGTGCGTTTTTTGTATTTGCATGTGCTAGCAGCATGTTTGAGCTCGCTCAGCCGCCATACTTAGTTCATGTTAGTAAATAACACACAAGTAACACTTTATGTCAAATTACAATTTATTACACCATTAACTAAGGCTATCAGCTCAATAAACTATTATGCTTGCTCTCTGTTTGAAGTACTTATTTAAAATGAGTTAAAACAACACAATACTTTTTTATTTTTATTTATTTTATTTTATTATTTGATTTATTTTTTTTTTTTTTTTTTGGGGGGGGGGGGCAACTTAAATGTTTTACAGTATGCTCAATCCACTTAAATTTGTAAAAACAAAAACAAAAAAAAAGTAAACTTAATTCCTTCATGTTTCCCAACACAAACCAAGGGTGTGGAACCCAGCATTTTTTATAGTGTAGATATTAGTGGTTTATTAATAGTCAGTATGATAGCAGTTGGGTTTAGATCAGGGGTGCCCAAACTCGGTCCTGGAGGGCTGGTGCCCAGCAAATCTTAGTTCCAAGCCCAATTAAAAATCTCTGAACCAGCTAATCTAGCTCTTTTAGGTGTGCAAAAACTTCCAGGCAGGTGTGTTGAAGGACGTTTGAGCTAAACTATGCAGGACACTGGCCCTCCAGGACTAAGTTTGGGAACCACTGGTTTAGATATTGAGTACGTTATGCAAAGAGCACACACAATGAGGAGTAGATTAAGATCCTAACTACTACTGAACAGTTAATATCTTAAAAATAGGCAGGTAATAAGCTAGTAGTCAATCATTGTGACCAAAGTGTTAGCAATACATTAACTAGCATGACTGATGCAGTTTAGCATGAATCCTCTCTCCAAACAATCAACGTCTAACTGCATGCGAGCGAGTAGTAAATGGCAACAGAGCGACTTGCGCAGACACTCTGAAGAATGGATTTTGTTGTCGTGAAGGGTTAGGATTAACTGGGCAGCTTATAGGCAGACAGAATGATTGACACAAATCTGAAGACAATTCCCTGGGGTGAATCGCTGAGAGAGCGTGGAGGCAGAGGGGAGAACAGTGTTTACTGGATTGTGCGGCGTGATGGATTTACGGGTTTGAGAAGAGAAAGGAGCCGAAAAGCCATATACCCGAATGAGATGCACATCCACTCAAGCCTCATAGACAACCTGCCAGCTATCACAGCATCCCCGACACTTGTGTCTGGTGGCATGACGAAAGCTTAAAGCTGGCTGCTCGCAGGACCTGCTGCAGATTCAGCAAAGGCTTCTTGAAATGCTGTCTGGGAAAAGCCAAGCGCTCTGGCCATTTCTGTTGATGGTAATGGGAGACAGGTGTCATTGGAGAGATTGGCTTTATGATGAGTTGTTAAACTCGACCCAAGTGACTATTTAAGATCTCATTCCACTCTGGAGATTCTTTCCAGAGCTGGGAATACATTCATCTGGTTCAGGGTTGAGTGCAATTAGTTACTGAGTAATTAGTTACTGTGATTTAATTAGTTCTCCACTGAACAACGTAAAGTAAGTTGATTACTGCTCACTTGTAGGTCATTTAATTACAGTTAAAATCGACTTGTCTTGAGTACTGTAAATAAATTCAACAGTTCTGTATTTAAGCCAATTTAAAGAAGCAGAGTATGAGGTTGCTTTTTTTTACTATTATTTTGCAGAATAAATCTTTTTTTTTCAATTAAAGGATCCATTTTTAATTCTTCAGAAATTGTTATTGTGTCAGAAATTAGTCAACAACAATATATGAATTATTTTGTTATTATTTTTTTAACCATTTCATGTTTTGATCATTATGTTTACCTTTCTCTTTTGTGGAGTAATTATGGTTGTTAACTAAAAAAATATTTTAAAAGTATTAAATGATTTTAAAAATAGGTGTAACTGATGTAATTAAGAATTCATTTAGAATTAATTTAGTTAACTGTATTTTATCTAATTTTGCTTGGTAATGTGCTTTATATTCTGATGTAGTTCCTATGGTAACTATTATGATAAATAACGTTTTTTATTGTTATTTAAGATATAAAAGCTTAATCTCTGGAGTTTTTTTATCCACTGTCACATCAAATAAATCATCTACAGTTCTATGAATGTCTTGCCAAAAGTGGATGCTTAACTATTTCTGAGCGTATAACCAATGAAAACGCAGAACCAGTAATTCAGTTTGACTTTTTGCTGGTTGTAAAATTTGGCCTTACGGCGAGCTGGTTAATATTATGTTATGATGCACATTTGCTAGTGTAATTTCCACCATTTGTTTTGCTCAAATAACATCCATCTGCATACATTAGATAAAGCTGCTTTCATTTTATAACACTCTCCAAAAGTTTCTTGTCCACAATCGCATTTAAACTAATTAAAACTTGAATTTATACAAAACATATAAAAGTGTGATTAATTGTATAGTTGAAGGCAAAATTATTAGCCCCCCTTTTATTTTTGTTTAATTTTTTAAACATTTGCCAAATGATGTTTAACAGAGCTAGGAAATTTTACCAGTATGTCTGATAATATTTTTTTTTTCTTCTTGAGAAAGTCTTATTTGTTTTATTTTGACTGAAATAAAAGTTTAAAAATTATTAAAAAAAAAAAAACCTTTTTAGGTCAAAATTATTAGTCCCTTTGAGCTATATATTTTTTGATAGTCGACAGAAAAAACCTAACCAGCCTAGTTAGCCTAATTAACCTAGTTAAGCCTTTAAATATCACTTTAAACTGTATAGAAGTGTCTTGAAAACTATCAAAATTGTATCATTAAATAGTATGCACTGTCATCTGGCAAAGATAAAATAAATCAGTTATCAGAAATCAGTTATTAAAACTATTATGTTATTATGTTCATAAATGTGTTCTAAAAAATATGTGTAAAAAACATATATATATATATATATATATATATATATATATATATATATATATATATATATATATATATATATATATATATATATATATATATATATTTCTGCAGAGTGTAAATTATACAGAGCCATAGGTACATCTTCAAAATGAGTCGGGTAGCTATGGGGTAGAATGATGCCAACTTTTTCAGTGTTACTAGTTTGCCCTGTAAATTGCACTGTATGCCAATGGACTTGTGGCATGGAGTTGAGTGGATTGCATTGATGGGGTTTAAGTCTTGTGAATAGAAACCAGGTAAAACAAAAACAAAAACAAAAAAAAATAAAAATCAAGAACATGCTGAAAATGTGGTGAAATCATGTGGCTGCTTTTCTTTTCCTTGATTGCTTTTTAAAACAATATAGCTAGCATTATAGCTATTGCATTTCCCAAACAACGACGGCATAACTCATGGCTGAACTATCATAGTACAATGCAGCGTTTGGGAAAAGAACGATGTAGTGACATGTGTTTCCCAAAACCCGTAGTTTCTCTTTTGCAGATCCATCGCTTGAACCATGTTAGTTATAACGTAAAACGCCCATAATGATGCCTTAACATCTTCCTTAGAGAAGAACCCCATAATTTCTTTGTGCAAATTATGTTGTTTTACACAGACACGCATTTAAAATAAAATCCAATGTTAGATTTAGTAAAAACATCAAAGTCGTTTTTCATATTAATTGAAATATATGTAAATGGCACATATAGGTTCTATGTTTCCTTTACTAATGTTACTGAGAAGTTAAACATTACATAATCTATTATAAAACATAAAATCACTTACAAAAGCTAACACAATTATAATATTATATAAAAATCATATAAATAAATAATTAATGAGGCTATTTATATATATTTACTTTAATAATATTATCAATAATAATAATGATTATTATTATTTTTTATTATTTATTATTATTATTATTATTATTATTATTATTAGGTAGAATATAGTTGTTGTTTTTTTGGAACCAGTTTGGCTGAAGTATATATTTATGCCCTCTGGTCGATTTATGCGAGAAGAGAATATGCGAGAGAAATCTGGTGGTTTTGCAAAAACAAAAACTGTAAGCAGACATACTTCCACTCATGTATTTCGCTGTGCCCAGAAATGTAGACCTGCATATGTATCCTTAATGAGCCTGGCTTGCAAGATTTAATATCATAGCCTTGTTTGCTCATATTTACAAATAATAATAAGTCAAAGCCACATCATCACTTTTTAAGTACACCAACTTTCACAGGCCACAGGGAAATCCATTCTCTGTAAGAAAGTGTCTTCAAAAAGCTCTGGACCAAAATAAAAAAAAACATCTCTGTTTAAACCAAAGGCCAAAACTAAAAAGATGAATAAATGCATTTTCAAATACATCTGGATTTATTTAAATGTAGCTTCAATTTCCTAAAAAAATAAATAATAATATCTGTATTATAACATCATGTAGCTTGAGGGGAAAAGAAGAGACAGCCACACAGAACAAGACAAGACAACAACACAAACATCAACAGCAGGGCCTCTGGAGAAGCGAGGTCTCCCCTCCCTCTGGCCGTCTCTCAGACTCACTCCCAGCAAATAAAAACGTCCTGGACTGCAAGCACATTAACAGGGATGGAGGGGACAAATATTAGACACATAAAAAGAATGAACCGCCCCAGAGCAAGCAGCAGCAGCAGGCGGCGAGCAGCAGACCGTAAGCATGAAAGTTGCTGCAAACAGGGTTTTGGCAGGCGTCTGAGCTGAGGGACTCTGTGCAAAAACACCTCAGAGGAGCGAAACCACTGCATCCGTCAACTTTCTCCAGCAAATCCTCAATGTATCGATGTATTGACGTCTTTGTGTGTTGTTTGGGCGTTGGCAGACGAGATTATTAACTCGATGAAAGCTACAAATAGCAGTGTAAGGTCTCCAAATGACTGAGGAGATAACAGATGCACTCATGCACAGCACACAAAATGGCTTCATTGGGTGTTAACCCGCTATTGTCTACAACGACAACAATTCGGTGATGATTGCAGAGGTAGTGCTATGAATCACAATGCTAGAGTTGTTCATTTTTATTTATCTTAGTCATCAAAGATATTTTGTGTTTAACTATATGTATTTTTTTATGGTCAAATTATTAGGATTATTCAATAAAAGCACATACTTGTTAGTCCCTGCTTATAGACTGTGATGGAAATGATGGCACTATAAATACACAGCGTTACTAATAGCAATACTTTTTGCAGTAACAAGTAATCCAATGAGTTACTGTTTTCCACGTAACAACACCATTGTCATTACTGACAATAAAATGCACGCTATTATAATTAAGAACATTGAAGCAGATGGGACACATAACCAGTGATGATGATTGGTGTGTTTGTGAACGTGGTTTAACTGAGAACGTGATGATCGGTGAAGATCTATCATTTAAGAAGTATATTCCAATCATTTGCCAATCAAAGGATGAGTAGTGCGGGTATTCACCTGTTCACACACAAGCACACGCACAGTGAAGCTGCGGTCACACTGCACCTTTCTCCCCATAGACTTCCATTCATACGCACGCAAATGCGTCAGATCGGAAACGCAAGGTCGTGCGGCAAGTTTTGCAGTTCTCTGCATTGGAAAGTTCAAGCTTGGTGATCTCTAATCTGCTAAATTGCATCACATGATTGCGTGAGACCAACTAATGATCAAAACATGACCTCTCTGGACAAGAATTTAAAACAGGGACCAATCGATCGCTTTTTAAAATGTCTAATCATCTAGTTTAATCCTGCCAATTTCTGCAGCGTCGTACAGCAGAATTTCGCACACACAAACTCTAGTGTGGCACACACTAACAACTAGGAGTCAGAAAGATGGCAAATCCAACAAGTTTAAATATAGCTTTTGCAAACTAAAAATATAAGCACTACTTTTCCCTCGTCGAAGTGAAAGGCAAGAATGTTTATGTTAATATTTATAATGATATTTCAAATTTGATAGTTGTCCCACAAATACCATTAAAATAGCCTAGTGTAAATTAGTGTACAATGTTTTATGTTTGTTTTATAGTCATTTGACAAATTAGATTTATTTAAGTAGTGCAATAGTTACTTTCCCTGGTACTTAGTTACTGTTATAATTGTGTACCTTAGTTACTAACTCTTACTACTCTTTGTGAGAAAAAAAACTAGTGACTATAACTGATTTTTCTTTTAAGGGAATGTGCCTAACACTGCTGGTACACTACAGGTTGTTAAAAGAAGCTTTGTTCATCCAAATGCACAGTTGTGCAGTTCAGATATTTGGGCATCAGAATAATATAATACATAATTCATTAAAAATAATGAAAATAACAATTTTAAAGATTTAAAGATCTGCAGATTTCAGAGTCAAGTGGCAGACTACTACTGGCTGTAAA
Source organism: Danio rerio (assembly GCF_052040795.2). Classification (NCBI taxonomy): domain Eukaryota; kingdom Metazoa; phylum Chordata; class Actinopteri; order Cypriniformes; family Danionidae; genus Danio; species Danio rerio. The sequence goes on along the minus strand of NC_141023.1, from coordinate 43,974,277 downwards.
AAAAAAATCAGCTTTGCTGTTATGTAGAAAAAAAGCATTTTAGGAAAATTTCAGCTTTATAAAGCATAAAAAATAGTGAATCCCAAAGGTTTTGAAAATTAATTTTAATATAATTTATAATATATATATATATATATATATATATATATATATATATATATATATATATATATATATATTTTTTTTTTTTTTTTTTTTTTTTTTTTTGTCTTCCAAATATTAGCCAAATGATTTTTAACATAGCAAGTTTTTTTCCTATAACATTTTTTCTTCCGGAAAAAGTCTTATTTGTTTTATTTCGACAAGAATAAAAGCAGTTTTCTTTTTTTTTTTTTTTTTAAACATTTTAAGGTCAACATTATTAGTCTCCTTAAACACTCTACAGAATGAACCATTTGTTATACAATGACTTGCTGTACCTTTACTTGCCTATTATAAAATAAATCCATTATTAGAAATTAGTCATTAAAACTGTTTAGAAAAGTGTTAAAATATTTTGAGTTAAACAGAAACTGGGGAAAAAATTATTTTGAGGGGCTAAATATTCAGATTTTAACTGTGTCCATATTTATATAACAGCACTATGGTCTAGCTAACTTAGAAATAGCCACTGCCAGACAGACAAAAGCATCATGTAAACGTTTGCCTCTTGCCGCATGAGTTCTCTTCCCTACAACCCCGTCCTCTAACTCAGGAGAACATTGTTATTCCCTTCAGAGCAGAGAATATGTCATTGTTCATCATTAAATGACACTTGACTTCTGCCACAGTGTAGTTTGCCTCGTCTACTTTATTAATATTTTGTCAGGTAGTGGCCGCCCTTCTTTCATATTGCCTTTTTGTCAAAAGCGGCGACGGACAACCAGCGTTCCTGGAAATGAGTTATGCAAATAGAAATGCTGCAACACACTGATACGTGGACGGCGCTGCGAGTGCGTCCCGACAAAATAAAGAGCGCCTGACAAAGAGAAGGGTCAGTCGAGAAGCCAACCAGTGAATCACGCCTCACCCCTAAAGATGGTAATCTACTGTAAATCAATGCACAGCCGCACCGGCTTCACGTCTCCACGCTGACACAGCTTAATTACTGGCCGGCTCCGGCCTTAAATCACACCAAATGAGATCAAATAAATAATGACCGGTTTAAGTGCCGCTGTCCAGGGGTCTCTGTCAAAATCGGCAAGTGCAAATGAGTTGCAAATTTATGGAGATACAACAAGCTCTGGAAGAACATCCTGCATTCGGCCTGACAAATTGAAAAGGGGGGAAAATGCCTAGGAACCATGTTTCTTGCTGCCAAATAAGACAGTTAATCTGCACACACACTCTCAGGCTGCTTAATTCCCAATAAAACCTATAAAAGCATATTTTTTTTGCACTTGCACTCCTCAGAGTTTAATTTCCAGATCTCAGATGACAGGCAATACAACAGGTTGTGTTTTTCCTCAGCAGGACGATAGCTTTCCGTCAGCGAGCAATAAAAAGGGTATTTATGAAGGAAAATACACTCTCTCTGTGTCTCGCCGGGGCGCCTCAGTGATTCTGGCACCATAAACTGGAGTATGGACTATTTCAGAGAAGAAGTGAAGATGTTAGGGTCACCTCCATATCCATCTTTTCCTGCATGCGATGATGTGTTGTGTGATGTGTGTTGTGGATGGATGCTATGCACACAGGGGTAGTTCCAAATGCAGCTTTATTATGAGAATAGTCAATCAGACAGGGGTCAAATACCAGCATAAACAGTATAGTAGACAATCCAGAAGCGCAATCCAAAAACAGACGAACGGTTCAGGGCAGGCAGCAAAGGGTCAAAACTTGATAAACAGTCCAACATCAAAAAAGGAGTAAACAGGAAACAAAGAGAAACGCTTACGTACAGACAGCAACAGCTTAACAATACTCAGCAACATGTGTGTGGAAAAGAGGGGTTTAAATAGTCCAAATAATCAATGATCATGTGTATCAGCTGTAAGTGTCCAATCAGTCAAGATCTGGAACTGGTTGTGTGTGCGTGTTGCATGACTGAGTTTTGTAGTTCATTATGAGGCAGGATTGTAGTTTTTGTGTGTGTGAATGTTTTCCAGCGATCTCTGGTGGTTAGATGGCTGGTAAACATGACCCTACCCCCCCTCAACCCCCCCCCCCTCTAAGGAACGGATTCCAGACGCTCCCAATACAGTATAGGCGGGAGGTGGAGGAACAGGGGAGGGATAGAGGGCCAGGACCATGCAGCGGAGGTGTACCTTGAGCGTAGAGCTGCATAGGGCCTGGAGCATAAAGCTGCGAAGGGCCTGGAGCTTGGCGCTGCGGAGGACCTGGAGCATAAAGCTGCAGAGGGCCTAGAGCATGGAGATGTGGAGGGCCTGGAGTGTAGAGCTGCAGAGAGCCTGAAGCGTGGAGCTGCGGAGGGCCTGGAGCATGGAGTTGCGAAGGGCATGGAGGGTGGAGCTCCGAAGGGCCTGGAGATTGGAGCTGCGGAGGGCCTGGAGAGTGGAGCTGCGGTAGATCTGGGGGCTCAGGTTCAGCAGGTATAAACGGGCCATAGACCCACATTGGGTCAGGAGGCTTTGGTTCAGGAGGCACTGGCATGTCATTTAACCAAAGTGGGTCAGGAGGCTTTGGTTCAAGAGGCACGGGTAGTTCATCAAACCCCAGTGGGTCGGGAGGCTTAGGTTTAGAAAAGCACTGGCAGTTATTTAAACCCCAGGGGGTCAGGAGGCTCTGGGAGGTCACAAGGCTCTGGCGGCTCTGGGATATCACATTTCATGGTCGGGTTTAGGTTTGGGTAAGGTGTAGAAATTATTAACAATAATGGTTGGGTTTAGGTAGGGGAAGGTGTAGACGTTAATAACTGTGATGGTTGGGTTTAAGGTAGGGGAAGGTTTAGACATTAATAGCTATGATTGTTGGGTTTAGGTTGTGAAAGATGTAGACATTAATGACGATAATGGTTGGGTTTAGCATTTTGGTAGGTATAGATGGTAATAACAATGATTGCTGGGTTAAGGGTTGTGGTAGGTATAGACGTTAATAACTGTGATGGTTGTGTTTAAACCTACCTCTGATAAAACTACAAGTTATTCTTGTTTGCACAACATTGTATAAAGCTGATTATTAAAAGCTAAAAAAGATTGTATGATGTGACTTTTTTTTAAATAGTAAACCTAATTTGATTAAAGAATGAAAATGACGCAACTGACGTAACGTGATTTTTTCAACTATGAGCGCACAGCACGCAAACAGCTAAAATGCGAGGCGCAGCAGGAGGTTAAAATGCAGGGCGCGCAGGGTGCATAAGCAGCATACAAAAAAGACGCCTCTCATCGCAAAAAGCACATTCGGTGTGATTGCCCCTTGTACAGTAGGTACATTTAATTTTCTTATTCAAGGTATTATTTGTTAAACCTGCACTTGGAAAACTCAAATGTATCTGAATGCGGATTGCAAGACAGGAGCGTAACATGAAGGGACATAACTTGTAATAAGTTAAATGCGTATCATGATGTTATCGAGATCCCATTGAGATGTCACAATGAGATGTTGTTGGCAAGATGGTGGAAATATTTACCAGGTAACATTTTCACCACATGTTTTCATGAGTTTTCTCTAAATATATCCTCAACTAATTGATTTGATATAGTTATAGATATATCAATATATATTGTAGATATAGTTGATATAGTTAATAACTATGATTATTTGGTTCAGGGTTGGTGTAGGTATAGTCGTTAATTACTATGATTGTTGGGTTTAGATTTGGGGAAGGTAGAAATTATTAACCATAATGGTTGGGTTTAGGTTGGGAAAGGTGTAGACATAATTAACTGTGATGATTGGGTTTAGGGTTGGGGAAGGTGTTGGAATTATTAACGATAATGGTTGGGTTTAGGTTGGGGAAGGTGTATACGTTAACTGTGAAGGTTGGGTTTAGGGTTAGGAAAGGTGTAGACATTAATAACTATAATTGTTGGGTTTAGGTTTGTGGATGATGTAGACCAGGGGTGTCCAAACTTTTTGGGCCGTGGGCCAGATGCAAAAAACAAAACGTTGTCGCGACCAAATTTTACATACATCACACAGACACGCATATATATATGATGTTAAATATAATTTGGGAAATATAAAAAAAAAGAAGAAATAAATCAAAGAGGGGCTAATAATTCAGACTTCAACTGTGTGTAGATAGATAGATAGATCGATAGATAGATAGATAGATAGATGATAGATAGATAGATAGATAGATAGATAGATAGATAGATAGATAGATAGATAGATAGATAGATAGATAGATAGATAGATAGATAGATAGATAGATAGATAGATAGATAGATAGATAGATAGATAGATAGATAGATCATAACAAGACCTGCTGCTTAATTGAATGCATGTGATAGCAACACCCGGTGGTTATTTATTGAATTACGTTCATTTTTTGTATAGCGGGCCAGATTCTATTGATATTTATAAAAAGCCTCGCGGGCCGCCACAAAACTGATTGCGGGCCGCAGATGGCCAGCGGGCCGTAGTTTGGACACCACTGATAAAGACATTAATGATGATAATGGTTGGGTTTAGAGTTGTGGTAGGTATAGACGATAATAAATGTGAATGTTGGGTTTAGGGTTGGTATAGGTGTTGACGTTAAATGTTGTTTAGGGTTGGGGTAGTTGTAGATGTTAATAACAATGATTGCTGGGTTAAGGGTTGTGTTAGGTCTAGACTTTAATAACTGTGACGGTTGTGTTTAGGTATGGAGTAGGTGTAGACGCTAATATCTGATGTACAGTGCCATCTTGCCGACAATATAGTTTTGACTTGTGGGTCTTCTCAACTTCAAGTTATGCCTCAAACCTACTACGTTACATTCCTTCATGTTACGTCTCTGTCTTGCAGTCTGCAGACAGACCCTACTCGGAAAACTACCTCTGATGAATCTACCAAGGATTTTTGTTTGCACAACATTGTATAAAGCTGATTATTAAAAGCTTAAAAGGATTGTATGATTTGAAAAATGTTTTTAAAATGCTAAAACTAATCTTCATGAATGAAACTGAAGATCATTCCAACATTAGAATCCCCATACATAGTGAAAACTGAATGAAAGGTACATTCGGCTTTGTGCTATAACCACATTCATCATGAAAATAGCATTATGCTTGGTGTTTTATTACTTGGTGACATTAGTATCACAAGCATGCATGTGGTCAAATTTTACAGTTTTTTTTCTGTTTTTGATTACCTTCAGTATATTCATTTTCCACTTTGTTTTCAGTAATAAGATTTGTTTAGAATTTGCTGGGTTATTAATGATGTGCTGAAAGTAAATTGTTCATTCTAACTAGTTGCCTTTTAATATTGGATGGATGAACTGCAAGGAGAATAATGACACCTTATTGTGCCCAGTTTGTATTATTTTTTTAACACGAATTGCTTACAATTTAACAAAATGTAGTCCCATAATTCACACAAGGCATCATGAGGCTTAGCAAAAGGTTAGAAAGGCTCTGGTTCATATCTGCCATGTGCTTGGAGAAATTATGTAGAATTTATAAGGTCCTCTTGAATTCACATTTGTGCCTGTTGACATGTTGATTTAGATTTTTTATTTATTTTTTATTTTTTTGCACCAATGATTCCTGAGCATGAAGTTTGTCAAGCAGGCTGCAAACTCAATTTGCAGAACTCTTCATTGATTTTTTTTTCTCCACCACACATTGAAAAATGATTTGTGGGCACTTCAGTTGCTTTAAAAAAGGAGATCAGATATTGTTTTTCGAGGAGTCACAGTGGTGTTTGTGCTATACTGAGAGCTTTATTGGGTAATAGTCCTGTCTCTCTAGTGCACATTTAGGCATCATATCTTGTATTGGGAGGGAGAGAACCCGTACAGTCATAAAACATCACTGATACTCCTGTTTCGAAATTGTCATGGATGATAGTAACACACTATTGAACACTGAAAAGCTGAACAGTTATTTGAAGTCTAATGCACAGGTTAGAACAAAATTAGTGAGGTAAGCTATACTTTATACTTGATGTTTTTTAAGTCAAAAAGATATTGCATAGAATAAACTGGTAAAATTACAATATAATTACATGAATAATAATGCACAATACAAGTTACTTCATTATAAACCAATGATGAGTTTTGGGGCTCTATTTTGACGGTCCATGCGCAAAACGCAGGGCGCAAACGCTTTCAGGGCGTGTCAGGACGCGTTTTTGCTATTTAAAGACGGGAAATCTGCCTTGCGCCGTGGCGCATGGTATAAAAGGGTTGAGTATATTTTCTTAATGAGTTATAGGTGTGTTTTGAGAATAAACCAATTAAGAGTCTCATCTCCAATTCCCTTTAAGAGTCAGCTGCGTCGCGCTAAGAGCGCATTCGCTATTTACAGGATGCAAAGTAAGTCTAAGTGGAAAAAATTAGCATTTCACAAGCAAACAGTTAACAGTTAACTGAGAAGCAACTCTGCGCCGGAGTTTAGACCGGGTTAGTTTTGGTCTAATGAAAAATCTATTATAGTTTCTCAAAATAGCAACGCGCCAGCGGTCCGCCTCAGAACGCCTTCCTTTTTAGACCAGAACGCCTATGGGCGCACAAATGAGCGCTAATGCATTTGCTATTTAAACAGCGTAGCGCAACGCCTCAAAACGACTCTTGCGCCAAGCTTAAACTACCAAAAGACTATTGCGCCGCGCCTTGCGCCACACTGCGCCGGGTGTATGATAGGGCCCAAAATGTGCTAATCAAGGACTAATTTTATAATTCATGTTTGAATAATGGCTACCTTAATTACTTGTTTGTTTACAGAGTGGAGGAACTATGACGTCAATTTGTATGCAAAAACCCGGAAGCGAGTTAGCATTTTAGCAGTTCCGGTTCCCTCGTCCCAAAGTCAATGGGTTTTGTCAATGGGGTTTCAGTAAAATCGCTTAAATAAGGTTCATGGCAAACACAAACTCAAGATACTTTCAAGTTTTATTATACAACATAAAACACCTCAGTTACAGCACATTCTTGAATTTTTAAATCGGTTATGCTTCTTTAATAAGATGGTTGCTAAAAAGTGCTAAATGGGACTACAAGCGGTGTAAGGGATATTATACGTCATCGAGCTGATCTGGTCTGGAGCGCAGCTCACTTGTGTTGGGCATTTGGATTTGTCTGTTATTTAAGTATTTTCATGAATAGTATTTTATAGTTTGTAGCATTTTTCTAATTGGGAATTCAGATTGTGTGCAGATAATTCCTTCACTTGTAAAGGCTGTCAAGACAGATTCATTTGTTGATCATTTATTTTAATAAACAATATTATGAAGATACTGCTTACTAGTGCAGTCTGTCTCTTTCCTGCACTCAGTAATGCAAACGTGTGAATAATTGTGTAAAAATACAGACATGTTGACTGTCATTTTCACGTGATCAAGTGATTTGTCATCTTTTTTTCTTCATCTGAACACATTTTACTCGGTCATAACTGCAATATTTACACTCCTCTATAAAATATAAAGCAGATGTGACTGTATGGGCTGCTTTTCACTGTACTTTGTGACAAAAAAGGAAAATTGAATGTTGCTCTGTGTCCATGATGGAACGTGCAGGATAGACTTGTCCCTCACGCCTCATTCTGTCGTCTGTTAAGGTAAGCGGGGTGTGTGCACGAGAGCGATACACTTAAATATCGCTTAAATTTAAATATGGTTTATGATAATACTATGTAGGCAGATTTATACACACAGTTTTAAAACTTTTAGAACAACCGTAAAGCAAAACAGATGTATTTTCCACGTAAAAACGATCCAAAAGGCACGTAGGTCTATGTGTATTTGCCTATTTATTTGTTTATAATATATACCGTGGATTATAATTAAATAAACAGAGAGAATAACTCTATGTCATGGACATTATTTCTAAAAATAAGCATGAAAAATTTTCTGTAGCAGGGCTGTGCTGACGTCACAGGCACGCGCCCCAAGGGCACTGTAATCAGTTTATAGCCTAATGTTAGCTTTCAATTCTTGCGTTTGTTTTTAAGATCCAAAAGTGCTCAAAGTTGTATTTTCTTGTGGTGATTATCCGGCTGGACAAAACGTGTAAGAGTAATGAACAGTGTTTGAACACAGAGCTTATTATTTGCAATCTTCGAAAAGCCTATTGGAAAATCCCATAGGGATTTTCATGAGGGAACCAGTTTTATGCTAGCAGCCGATTTGCCTACAAAGTGACGTCATAGTTCCTCCACTCTATAAATGTAATAAATAATACTTTAATTTTAGCTAAACATAACTACCATGAACTCAAAACCTGTTAATGTATCATTATGTCATGACTTTACTTGGAGGGCCAAATTGTAATAACTCATTCTTAAATACTCATAAACTCCTGTTTAAATTGTCATTTTTAATCTCTGGTCAACCTAGTCAATATCCACTGCGCCTTATGTTGCCACCAAGCAAGGTTTGATTTCTAATCCAGTGACGACAACTTAATTTATTCTGGTGAATTGCTCCAGATACGCCACACTTTATAGTAACAGAATCCACTTGTCTTTTTCGATGTTTTGTAGCCTCATGACTTTCATTTCCTTCCCCAGGCCCAAGATCGTCTTCTGCTGTTGTCTAACAACAAAAACTTTCTTTGTAAACATATCTAGCAAACGCTTAATATTGTCAATCACATATCGTCTTTTTCTTACTATTTATTTTTGTAGCGTAACCTCAGTAACCTCAGCTCCAGCACACGCCAGCAAAAGCTTTCTCCAGAAGTCGAATTGGGTGATTTTGATGTAGACAGAACACTTTTCTATAGTTTTTCAATGTAAACACACACTTGAGAGATGTGCATGAATGTTACGTTTAGTCACATGAGGACCCAAGAACACGTGTGTTCCAACCAAACTGTAAAAATAAAATTGTTTGCATAGTAAATTTCTACCCTGATGAATTATTACCCACCTCAATTTTTTTCTACTTTTTAAAATATTTCCCCAATGATGTTTAACAGAGGAAGGAAATTTTCACATTATGTCTGATAATATTTCATCTTCTGAAAAAAAGTCTTTTTACATTTTTACAGTTTTACATTTTTTTTATAGTTTTAAATTTTTTTAACATCATTTTAGGGACAAAAATATTAGCCCCTTTAAGCTATATTTTTTTCTCAATAATCTACAGAACAAACCATTGTTATACAATAACTTCCCTAATTACCCTAACCTGCCTAGTTAACCTAATTAACCAAGTAAAGCCTTTAAAGCTGTATAGAAGTGTCTTGAAAAATATCTAGTCAAATATTATTTACTGTCATCATGGTAAAGATAAAATAAATCAGTTATTAGAAAGGAGTTATTCAACTATTTTGTTTAGAAATGTGTTGAAAAAAAATCTTCTCTCCATTAAACAGAAATTGTGGGAAAAATAAACGATAAGATTATTAAGTCTAATAATTCCGTCTAATATATATATATAATAAATATATATGTAATGTTTTGACAAAGTTTTCGGTTTCTTTTCTGGACTATGAGTGTCTCTGACTATGCTGCCTATGGAGGATCAGAGAGATTTCATTTAAAATACCTTCATTTGTGTTCTGAAGATGAATGAAGTTCTCAGATTAGTGGAACTACATAAGGGTGAGCAATTATTAACAAAATTTAGATTTTTGGGTGAGTTAACCCTGTAATATAAAATATTAATAAGCTCTGCAACCTGTTACTATTTCAGCATGTGTGCACAGTAGAACCTTCCATTCTGCTAGTGACTGATGCTTTGTTGTGTTATCCCAAAGAGCCACAAAATCCCTTTCAAGGAATTTCACCTTTAATGGTCCATGCTGGTGGAATGACAAATGTTTTTAGCCATTTTGAAGCCAAATGTTAGCCATTTTGAGTGTTTAGCCATTTCGAAGAATCCTCCAATGCTATTCTATCTGTTATGTCTTCACTTCTGCCAGCAACTGCCTGTTGTTAACTTTACAAAGTCTAATTGTGACGTGACTATTATTTAGATTATTTATAGGGTTAATAATGATAATAATTAATAATTCCTTACATTTATATAGCGCTTTTCTGGGCACTCAAAGCGCTTTACACACAATGGGGGGAATCTCCTCATCCACCACCAGTGTGCAGCATCCACCTGGATGACGCGACGGCAGCCATTTTGCGCCAGACTGCACACACACCAGCTGATTGGTGGAGAGGAGACAGCGATGAAGCCAATTTTAATATGGGGATGGTTAGGAGGCCATGATGGACAAAGGCCAGTGGGCAGATTTGGCCTGGATGCCGGGGTTAAACCCCTACTCTTTTCGAAGGACATCCTGGCATTTTTAACGACCACAGAGAGTCGGGACCTCGGTTTAACGTCTCATCCGAAAGAAGGCGCTCACTGAGCAGTATAGCATCCCCGTCACTATACTGGGGCATTAGGACCCACACAGACCGCAGGTTGGGCGCCCCCTTCTGGCCTCACTAACACCACTTAGTATTATGCTCTAACTCGATTAAGCTTTGCTGTCTAGTTTTCTTCCTTTTACAGAACATTTTACTCAGTCTGAAGATATATTTCTATTCATTTCTTATTTATTTAAAGTACAAATGAAGGTGATGCAGTGGTGCACTAGGTAGTGCTGTCACCTCACAGCAAGAAGGTCGCTGGTTCGAGCCTCGGCTGGGTCAGTTGGCATTTCTGTGTGGAGTTTGCATGTTCTCCCCGCGTGGTGAGTGTCTGTAGTGTATGGATGTCTTTGGATGTTTCCCAGTGATGGGTTGCAGCTGGAAGGGCATCCGCTGCGTAAAGCATGTGCTAGATAGGTTGGCGGTTCATTCCGCTGTGGCGACCCCGGATTAATAAAGGTACTAAACCGAAATTGAATGAATGATTGAATGAATGATTGAGTACAAATGAAATCAAAACTAACCATGATTTTGTTAGCCCACATTGCTAGTTTTGTAGTGAATAATTCATCTGTGCATGTCATTAAGAAAATTGTTTTGCCCTTGTAATCTTTGATACTTTTGTAATCTTTGAAACAATTGAAATCTGAAGATGATAATCTAAAAAAAACACAGCTTCAGGTTCATGTGGATTCTATCATCCATAGACATTGTTTGTGAATCTACAATGGTGTGGTCAGGAACCATAGATATTTACATTAGATGTTGCCTACGCTATTGTTATCTATTGGAAGGGTGTGTCAATAGAGCCGCTATTTTAGTAAAGGGTAGCGCTGCTTCAAAATGAATGTGGGACCAAATTGAAGGGTCTGGTCATCCGGAGCCAGAGATATATATGTACATCTCTACATATATCTATGATCGGGACTTAGTGGTGGTTAGTATGCAAATATATTTTTAAATTACATACATTTTAATTTTACATCACTTTTCTACATCGATGGATGAGTGCTTATAAAAGCATTGCTGACAAACAGTGTGTGTGCATGAAAATGTATTAAACACCCCTACCTGTTAACTTTGATCTAATCCGTGTCCTGAAACGCAGCCCCTCTCCTGCTTTCACTTCTCATTCTAATGGAGGGAGCAATTTGTTAGTGAATGAATCTTTGTTATGAACGACTCGTTCACTTCGAAGCCAATAACAATACAAGTTTCTATCACCGCAGCATTTTGTTATAATTTTTCATTTACATTGTTTGCAGATTTATTTATTTTTTTTAACAAAACTAGCATAAGCCTAGGATTTAGTGTGAGTTGGTGCCACTTTACCTTATGGTCAGTCCAGTAAGAGACTGTATTATCATCAGTACTCGTTTAGCACAAAAGTTTGTGACATACAAAAACTTAAAAAGGAAACCTTACCTATGTAATGTTATGCCTTTATGCTTTGTTTTATTTGTATCCAGCATCTTTACATTAGCTTTAGTCTTGACTAGTGCGGTTGTATAAAATTTGTCCTGGGAGCACTGTATAAATTTGCTGGCACTATTGACGCATGCTCAGGGTCCATATGCAATACATGGGGTATATATATATGGTCATGAATAAGCTGGATATCACGTTCTATTCTTTTACATTTTTAATCCATCGGTTTGTTCTTTGATTGTCCTTTCATAGTTAAAAAAAAACACATATTAGACTAGCTAAGTAAAAGCATCTACAATTATTTGCTTTTCTGGTGATTTGTCCTGCTTCTATAAAACTGATTTTTAGGTTAGGCCTATTTTAAATAAAAGCATCTGCTAAATGAATAGATGCAAACATAAACGTTAAGGAGATTACCCTCGTATGTGTCAAAACAGTTTTAAAATGTCATCGACCTCACAGCATTTCCAAAGCACCCCAATCATAGCGGATTAGTAACGTGCACTGCTCACCCACTGACACGTACCTGTAATTAGCAGTTGTGCATATGCAGTGACTGACATTGACAGTCAACGCTTGAACACATGGACCCTGGAGTAGCTGTGTTTAAAAAAGCATTTGCACTAGCTAAAGTGACAAAGGAAACTTGCTAAGGGATACAATGATTCATCTTCCTCCTGAAGACAGAAGGAGCGAACAGCTGTTTCCTCTCAGGAGGCTGAAGACAGAAGCCCAATGTAGAAACGCATGCTTTTTTTTTTTTTTGTAGGCTTAATCACGAACGCTAGGAGCAGTAATCCACAGTCAGCGGACAAATGACCCCAGCCCTGGAGAACTGCAATTACAGCCTCAACTCTTCTCACCTAAAACACTTGACCTGAATTTAAAAATGCAGCCACTGCCCTCCACTCACTATTCTTTTCATGCCAGCGTTTCAGCAGCCATACATAACAATAAAGGAACGCTTGCCATGGAGTATTATCCAGCAGACACAAATAAAGTGTACCAAAAGTCCTTTCATCTGCCCTGTGGGTCATTAAAAACGCCTAAGGAAATGCCTCTGCCATGCCCTCGTTTATCCGTTAATCCGCTTTAATTAATTCCCTTTCATTTACCTTGGTTAGAAGGAATCAATAGCACAGGTTGCACTTAATTTGACAAATGTTCTTTCTCTTAATCCCACAGTGACTTAATGGATTTGCGGGGGTCTTTCCTTAAAGTGTGCTGCGTTCTTAATGAATCAGGCCATCGATCCTCCCAAATTTAACAAAATTTGCAAGCTCCTCAGTTTACTGCTATGGGTAAAATCTGAGGAATAGTAGGAACTTTAGAAAACTAAGAATGTCCCAACAAACGTCCCACTAGAGATAAAAGGAGTGAAGTTTAATTTTTAAAGTAATCATTATGAGTCAGTTCTCAGGAAACAATCAGTCAAGTTGGTTTACAATATCGAACTTTGATTGAAGTAGCTAAAATTGCTCTTGCAACTCAAGAAGAAGCGAATGAGTCAGTTTAACAAATTGTAGATGATGGGCCCTATCACGTTAGTTATGTGCCTATGCGGATCCAAGCTTACACATTGCTTAATACACACAGGATGTACAGCACTACACAAATATATTTACATATGAAAAAATAAAGGAGTAAAACATTGAAAAAATTATTAATTTCTACATAAATATAACAACCATTACCTGCATGCCTTCTTCACCTCATAGGATTTTTTTAGTTTATCCATAACAATTAGTATGTGTATAATTTAATTATTATTAGCAGCATTATTTATTGTATGCATATTTATTTAAATAAAAACAGGTCTAGATTTGTCCGCTTGTCAGGTTTTGGACCATATGGAGCATAAAAATTGGAAACTTGTTTGGATAGCCAATAAATGTTTCTTTTTTTTTTATCACACTTTGTTATTATTGTTCGTTACTCGTTCGTTGGTAATTGGAACAGAATTTAGAAATAGTTTTGAAACAAATCTTTATGCTTAACAAACAAAAAAGAAATGTAGGCTAATGGATGTCTTCAGTGGAGTGAGTTTCCATCATTTCAATATCCAGAAAAGTAAAGGAGTAAAGAGTAAAAGTAAAGTAAAGAGAAAGTAAAGAGGCCTATTGGAGGAGGCTTGTTCTTTATCTTTGTGCTGCAGATGGTCTGTTTAACTGTTATCTTGTTAGTGAAGCATTCAGTTTTTTCAAGTCTGCCATGTAAATAGCAAATGTGCCATTGCACGGCAACTGACTCTTAAAGGGAACAGGAGATGAGACTCTAATTTGTTTAATCCACATTATGCTCAAAACACACCCATAACTTATTAATTGAATTAGCTCAAGCTGCATCAAAAAGCATATGTTTTCATGTTCACCAGCGAACAACCACCAGATGTCGCTGGTAAACACACACACACACTTAGGACTACAAATCTGCTGATGAACTACATATTCAGTCATGCCACACACACACCTGCTCCAAGTCTCCACTGATTAGACTCCCACAGCAGATCCTGCTTCAAGACTGATTACACACAGTATTTAAGCAGCACACACACTCATTCACATTGCCGAGTCTTGTTTATCTATAAGGTGACATTACAACGCGTTATCCTGGTCTTGGTTTCCCGTGTTTTGATCTTAGCCTTGTTTATCCAGTTCTCTTGTTTAGCCGCCTGCCTTCTGACCCCTCGCCTGTGTTTGACTATGATTCTGGACTGCCTGTATAGATCTGTTTGCACCTGTGTTGACCATTGCTTGCCTGACTTTGAATAAACCTGCATTTGGATCCTACCTTCTGTTGTCAGTGTCACTCCCCGTCGTTACACCCATAATGGTTTTGCTCCATGTGCTTTAGACTTTGCATGTAGTTCATTAAAATAGAGCCTGATGTTTTCATGTCTCTGTGGTTTTGTACAACAGAAAACATTGGAGAATTATTTCCTTCTTACTCAAAACTGTTATGCTCTCTCTGATTTTTCTGTTTGAACTGAATTGGATAAGACGACTTACAAATGTACACAAATCCATCTGAATCTGAAATCGTCTTCAGTCTAAACTGAAATTACTAAAAGTAGTGCCTTTTGATCATTTTGAACAATCATTAGGCAAAGTGATTCAATGATGTTTAATAATTTTAACTGCTCTTAATGCTTGGTTGTGTTATACATTTGGTGTTACTTATTGACGTGCTGCCTATTGTGGTCTGTTTTCTGCTTAAATAAAAGGTTAAATAAAATAAAGTCAAAGTTCTGAGGATTACAGAAGAATCTTACAAACGATTGTCTAATTTTATCAAATTTATTGGCTAATTCTAATGACTTTGTTTGGTTCCGTTTGTACATTTTAGCATGATTTGCTCCTCCCCATGGGTTTAGGGGTTTGGTGCCATGCAATCTTGCAGTTTCATACAGTTGAACTAATTTGTACTAATTAGCCACTAAACTGACAAAGCACAATAGTTGTTTGCTTGTGAGATCAAGCATGAAAACCTGAGGAATACATTGGAAATATACTAATTATTATTGTTAGGTTATTTAATATACTATTATTAAATAACATGTCATTAAACCTGCAAATGTATTTTTGCTCAGATATATAAATCAATTTCATCTGCGTTTGTGCGTGCAGATTATACATGTCTTTGTAAAGAGTTTATTAAACATACTTAAATGTTCTATGCTTGTTTGACATATTTGTGCACAAGTGCTACAGGTGTGACAATTTTAGGAAAAAAATAATAACGATACGATTTAGGCTACTTTAAATGTGTCCGTTTTATCTGACATCAAGGATCAGCAAATTAATACAAAAACACCATTACCTTAAAGTCATAGTGGACCCAAAATGATTTGCATTCACATAAATAATGAAATAACAGGGTGAGAATGTGGTAAAATCTAAAAACTTGGTAAAAATCAGGAGAGGGCTTTTCTTTTTATGGATGCCTTATAAAACTTTTGGTTGGGTTTAGGGAAGTCAGTGGGCAGGTCAGTCGTTGCTTTTGAAAACACTATTGTTTGGGTTTAGGGAAGGAGGAGGGTAGGTGAGTCGATTGGTCATTCAGTAAGTCAGTTAGTCAGTTGACAGCGGTCTCTGGTGGATTTATGCGAGAACAGATGTTGTGAATGGCACTCGCTAAAAGAAATTTGAGATCTGAAAAAGTGTACACAGCAGCCTCTGGTGGATTCACAGAAGCAAAAAATACACACAGACACACAAAAAAACAGCTCCTGGAACGTTTAATTTTTTTAGTGACAGAACTGGTTTGATCAATTGGTATTAATAAGAAATTAACAATTAGAGTGATTTATGAAGCATCAGGTAACACTGGACTAATAATGATTATATAATAAATCCATATAATGGATAATAATATTTCACAACATTAGTAACAGTAACCACTACCAGTAGGATATTACCTGTAGGTAACAGTAGGAGCAATGAAGGAGCATAATATTATGAACACATATCTTACCAACCACAAACTTTTGAATGAAAGAATAATATTTCATTTTTGCATTAAAAGATAATACTTTTTTTTTTAAATAAAAGACTTTCAATTTACACTTTTTTTTCTTTAGTAATACTCTGCACTTTGAAGCAACCCCATCCCACACTTTTGATCTGTACACCCACGGCCCTGTAACTTCTTTTGTATATTCTTATGTGAAACAGGTGCGTTTGAGGCGCAGGTGATTCTTTGTTCCTAGGAAAATAACTTAAGATGATGCCTGCGGGTGTAAGCTTGGTTTGAAAGTGAATAGAGACATATTGCAAAGAGTCAGAAGACAACCCTGAGATGATCATTTGAGTGATTAAAGCAGTGAGTCACAGGACCTTCGTGATCATATTCAGAATGTCAGTGTTAAGAAAACAGCTTTGCATAGAAGGCTGGTAATAAAATAAAAAAAAACAATGTCTTCATATCACAAGTTATATTTTATATGTCTTTCTCTGCCTTAATGCAGCCGGTTGGCAAGTAAAGAAGACACAAAACAAGCAAATAAAAAAAATCTTAAATGGGGTTTTATCTGACTGCTGTTTGAAGGAAATAATTACAGCGGTCGAAGGGAGCACAGCCTAATAAGCTCCTTGAAACAAACCATCTCAAAATAATAATAATGATACAAAATAAATCTGAATGAATATGCAAAATTTAAAGTTAATTTCAGGTTACAAATCTGGTCACAAAAACCCAAAATCTTGCTTTTAGAAAAATCTCAATGGCACAATGTTAATAAAATGCAGTTGCACAAAACTTTAAGATACTATAGTGCCACAAACTCCATCAATAATGCCTAAAAATAAAAATATGTATACAAAAAAAAGAGGGAAAAAAAATTTAACCTATACTGAAATATGGCAGTGATTACAAATGATTATTGTTCGACATGAAGTCCACTACACTCTATGCAATCCACATCATCCCAAAACAACGTTATTTCCAAGATGATCACAGCTTGTAACAAACAGCTCACCACAATGCAAACATGGCCTCTCTGCTCAGTCACGCACACTCATGCACCCGCCCACACACACGCATCGCGAGACAAGAACGGACACTCTTACAGCAGCCATGGCCAATTTTAAACATATTTTAAGAACTGGATTTATCTCACTGGCCACATTAATATTTAAATCAATATCATGCTGTAAAAATTATATGATCAAAAGTCATTAGAGTTTATATTTTTAACAACCCAGGCTTATTCTGAAAACGTACTGCTATATACATTTATGTAGAGCGGCAATTAATACCCAGGAGCTACGTTTTTAGCAGTTTTTGTTTTTCGCGACTCCACCAGAGGTCGCTGTGTACTCTTTTTTGGATTTCTCTAGCAAATGCCATTCGTGCTTGCTGTTCTCGTGTAAATCTACCAGAGGCTGCTGTCAATTGACTGACTGATTGACTGACCCACTCTCCTTCTTCCTTCAACCCAATGAAAAGTGTTTTTAAAAGCATTGATTGACCCGTCCACCAACTTCCCTAAACCCACCAGGAGAAAAAAGCAATCCGGAAAAAAAGCCCTTGCCTGATTTTTTAATCACATTTTCAGATTTTACCTATTTATAACCCTGTTACTTACTTGTTTATTTTATTTTGTTGGCTTTTGTTTTTGTCTTACCCGTTTTCTGGAACTTTTCTTCACCAGACTCGAACCCTGCATTGTGATCAACTCCTCTCAAGGTCTCAAATCCGCCAATGTAAATGGCAAGCTATTGGACAAACTGGTAACAGCAGAAAAGCTATGCATTGGCAAGTAAGTGCTCAGCTGGTAAGTGTAAAAAGGAACGCCATCATACTGCCCCGTAGTGTTCGTTTTAAAAACTAAATGCAGCCATACATATTTCTGGCTACATAATTCGCAATCTCCAGAAGTGTATATATAGGGTTATGTTTTCAGAATGAGCTTATGTTGATTTTATCACACATTAGGGCAGGTGTGGGCAAACTTGATCCTGGAGGGCCAGTGTCCTGCATAGTTTAGCTCCAACCCTATTCAAACAGACCTCCCTATAGAGTTCAAGTGATCTTGTTTGCCCATCCCTAAATTAGGGTAACATTTACAATAAAAGTTGTACTAGTTTATGTTAGTTAAAGCATTAGTTAACATAAATTAACTTTGAACAGCACAGAGTGATTGTGTTAATATTTAATACTGTTAAATATTTTAATTAGAATCAAAAATTGACAGGGGGTTTAATCATTTTGCAGTCAACTCTAAACCTGTTAACATGTTCCTTTTTCTAAAAACATGATTCAAACTAACTGAAGAACTCAAGAAATCAGATCGCAGTAAATAATAAATGCCACAGGTATTTCACAATGTACATAGAAAGCTAAAGCACCAGGGCTAATAAAGAGGTGTTTAACATGTTGTTTGGCTCTTGACAGAACCTGCCTTTTCATAACAAGAGCTCAAGCCCCCTTTTGTGCGAGTGCGTTTCAAGTAGAAGGAAACCTTTGATTGTACACGCTCAATGCTCACAGATATACATGGCTTTCTGAAATCTTAAAAAGCCAGTCCCAAAGGTTTCAATTAGGAAAGCGTGAGGCATCCTAGTGTATTCAGTCTAATAGTAAGACTGATCTCCTGAGTGTTGGATAAGGGCAGCGCTGCTAGTGCTGCTCTCTCTCTAACTCGGGTTAATTGGGTTCGTCTCGGCTTTTGCCAAAGAGAACAGAGAGGAAGCAGGAAAAATCCCCTTATTGTGAGTTGAAGTTGTTATCCAAGTGTGGAATTCAAATGTGTATTTGTCAGTTCCAGATGCATGCCTTAATATTCCATGTAGGTTCAAAGCAGTGTCAGATACTCAGCCCTGAGAGTTCGGCCGCTTGTTGAAGGCCCTTTCCGCCATTTTTTTGGACTTCATTATTTCTCTGTGTGAGTACACAGAAGCTGGGGCTTAGCCGAGCTCAGACCCTTAAGGAATGCCACTTTAAAAGCGAATAGAGTAATGTCTTAAAGTTTTTACGGGGAGACTTCAAAGATTCGGCCCCTTGCTGGTCTTGCAACATTTCACCGGTGTACAGAAATCCATCCAGCTTTCTGTATTCAAGAAACTTTGTTTTTTAAACACAGTAATCCATGTAACCCAGGCCAACAAATTACCATTGTTTGATGTAAAAGCAAATCCAGTACACGGACCACCAATTTGAAACCATTTCCTGCAGCAAACAATTTAAAAAGAGAACAAATGGACGGGCAGAAATGAGACATTTTATATTTAATGGTGGTACACTAAACTGTTTTGTGTCCTGAAGCCTGAAATTTTGGTGAGCTCAAATCATAACATCTGCATGTAGCATTCAGCAAGCATTGTACAACCTGAAATAATCATAGCCAATGTCTGGTTTTGAGCTATGGAAATTCACAGTTGTCTTTTTGTAATGATACATGTTGTCATTTCATTCATGTTTTACACCTCATTCAGCACCCTATTAGAGAAGGAGAAATGTACATCTGGTAGCCTTCTTGAAGTCAATTAAAGGACAGGTGAGTTTATTTTATTTTAAACTATTGCAGCCGTCAATATTTGCACAATCCCAGCATCTTCACGTCTCCTTTACTCACCCACTCACTTTTCAAGCTTTTCAGCTTTTAAGTCTTTCAGCTTAGTCCCTGATTTTATGCATATTTTAAATTAAACCGTTCAGAATAGTGCACTGCACTCCAATGAAATTGCAAGGTTAAGAATCAAATTAATACATATTACAGCTCTAATGTTCAATTTTAAACTATATGTTTGTTTTACTTTCAAGATCCGAGGTAAACTCTCTGCTGCTTTCAGTACTGCAATAAATGTTACATAAAACAATATTCAAACTCACAATTAGTAGCACATAAAACTAAATAAAGAACATGATCAGTACCTGAGGGGATCATTGTTATAGTAGTTCATTCTATTGTTCAGCCGCAAGAAGAAAACTTTAAATAAAAATTTTAGGGAATGTTTAAGATAAAAATATGAAACCTTTTAACAGCCTTTAAACATGGAAATATTCCATATTATAACATATTGTCGCGTCTAGTCAGGACACTAAGTGGTCAGGCATGACCGCTCTTGTTGGTGTGTCGTCAATCTGGCAACCTGCATTTTAGTAGAATCATCGGAAGGGGGGGTTTGCAGATTGCTGGTAAACATGCTCCATCACTTTGACTACAATTCTGTCACTTTATGAACTGCAAATTCCATCATGACCTCACACACAACTGTTCCAGATCACTAATCATTACACACACAGAGCTGAAAGCTCATCTAAGACTTATAGACTATATAGACTGCTCACATTCCCACACACATTGATGCGTTCTGTTATTGTGTTTCCTAGTTTAGTCTTTTTATGTATCTTGACCCTAGCCTTGTTTTCTCATCTTTGTTATTGTACCAGCCTTATTGCCTGTGACCTCGACTATGCATTTGGATTATCCTCATTGAACCATTTGTTCCTGTTTGACCATTACCTGCCTGACGACTCTTAATAACACAGAGTTCTCACTCCGTTGTCACCCCAACTCCCATTTGGTTACAAGGGGTCAAGTGAAAAAACAAAAATGTTTTGAATTTGGAGTGCAATATCTAGTTCAGCCATTGGGTGTCAATCTAACATACTGCACCTTAAATATAATAAAATTAATTAGTTCTGAAATTTGTGTACATTTCTTTCAAACACCTGCCCCAGACCTACATCAAGCCTGAAACACTGCTATTTGTAAAACATGTATTTGCCATTTGGTTATGAATCATATCCAAGGTGTTTTAGTAGCCAAATACTTTTGACTTTTTAATAAAATCTGAAATGAAATGAAAGTTTTATTACTTTACCAACAGATTTGCATGTTAATGCTTCTTCAATGCCAAATAGTGGTCACATAACATGCATATTTTTGTACTTTGATTATATTCTTTTGTATTTAAAAAATTTTTTAAAGTTAAAATAAATTTACCGCACTCTACCGCACTTACTCTCACTTTTGTGATTTTAAACCTTTGTGTTTTTTTTATATTTTTCTTCTGTTTAACACAAAATAAGTTATTGAAAAAAAGAAAAAAAAAACAATGACAAATGGTGGTTGATGATATTGGCTTCCAAAACCAATTACTATGGAAGTTAGTGGTTATTATCATACCAGCATTCTTCAAACAACTAATTTTGTGTTCTGTTGAACAAGTGTTTAAAGTAAAAAGTGCTTAAATGATGACAAAGGTATCGTTTTTGATGAACATATAATATGCTTAGAATATGCTATTGTTACCAACATAATATGGAATACCTGAGTGGTGCCCTGCAAATCACCATCCAATGCTACGCCTCCTGATTGACGTCATCACTACAATAATACAATACAATAACATTAACCAAAGAGAAAAACTTTATAGTACAGTTAATAATTACATTACAGAACTTTAAAAAATGAAGGTGGCTGTTGATGTTTGCCTGCCATTCTCTGTCTGAACTACATCCATAAATGTGCCAATCAATGACATAATCAAACATTGTGCACAGTGGTATACAATTACATATTTGACAGGCAGGTTGAACAGCAATCTTAATATTTAAATCGAACTGGTCGAACCCTTATTACACCTTCACTGTAAAAAAAAATCTTGTAGCTTCATTTTTTTTTTCAGTTGAATCAAATTAACTTTTCAAGTCATCTCAACGTACATCAATCAAACTGCCTAAAAATATTAAGTTAAACTTCATATAACTTAAAAAAAATTTGAAACTTTTTAGTTTAGTTAAACTTGTTAAAATAAGTTAAAGCAACATAAAAAAAATATTTGTTGTCTTGACTTTCTGTCGTTCATTTTTCACAGTGTTGCAAAGAATATGAAAATATATATAAATACATTTGGACCACTTTAATTCAGCTTTGAAACACACTCCACATTGTAAAAATGCAGTAGAGCAGGGGTGCCCAAATATTTTCAAGTAAAAGGCCAAAAACCAAATATCATTAAGAGCTGTGGGCTGAGGGTAAATATACCAAACTGTATTACATTAAAAGTGCCAAAGTTAAATTAATAATTTATTTCAAAATGTTTAAAATTAAAGAAAACGTTACTTTAAATTGTATTAACCAATGCAGTGTAACTTTTAAAATGATAACTTATTGCAGTAAAAACATAACATTGAACAGTGGAGTTCAATGCTGAATACATTAGTCAAGCAGAATCTTGATTTGCTCACCAAGGTCTCTCCATTGTCCTCTATCCATCAGGTGACAGTATGTACATGTACACTAAATCTGGTTAATTTACAATATTTAATTGAAGCATTTAATTTCAGTTAGCTTTTAACAATAAAAAAACAAACAAATGATTACATTATATTTGAAATGACAATCTCCAAACCATGCTATTTTGAGAAACTATAATAGATTTTTCATTAGACCAAAACTAACCCAGTCTAAACTCCGGCGCACAGTTGCGCTTCGCTTACGCACTGCTTAATACTCACAAGAGAGCAATAGGCAAATATCTTTACATATGAAAAAAATTAAATATTAAGGATATATATATAGGATATAATAAGAATAGATATAGGATATAAATATAAAGGATTAAAATCTTACAAAACATTATTTTCTAGCCTAAATCAATATGAAAAATCACTGCTTTTATGTCTTCTTCATCTCGGGAGGCTTTTTCAGTTCATTCATAACAATTTGCTTTTGTATAATGTTATTATTATTAGCAGTATTATTTATTATATCCATATTTATATTTGTTTTATTAAAAACAAGCTTAGATATGCCCACCTGTCAGGTTTTAGACCATATGGGGCATGGCAGGTGTATTTGGAAATAACTCTATTTTGACCACACTTGGTCATTATTGTTCATTTATTCGTTTGCTAGAAATTAGAACTGAATTTGAAAAATAGTTTTGAAACAAATCTTTGCGCTTAACAAACAAAATTAATTATTTATAGACTAATTGATGTCTGTGCGTAAAGGTTTCCCTATCCAAGAGCGAAAGTGAAAGTAGTTCCATTATCTCTCATTCTCACGCAGTAGATGCTCTGTTTAACAGTTTTCTGTTAATAAACTGTTAACTGTTTGCTTGTGAAATGCTTATTTTTTCCACTTACACTTACTTTGCGTCCTGTAAATAGCGAATGCGCTCTTGGCGCGACGCAGCTGGGTCTTAAAGGGAATGGGAGATGAGACTCTATTTGGTTTACTCTCAAAACACACCAATAACTCATTAAGAAAATAAACTCAACCCTTTTAGACCATGTGCCTTGCCACAAAGCGCATTTTCCCGTCCGTAAATGAGCAAAAATGCGTTCTGACACGCCCTGAAAGCGTTTGCGCCCTGCGTTTTGCGCTCTGCGCATGGACCGTCAAAATAGAGCCCACAGTGTTCACCATAAGAAGACGACTCTGTGAGTGACGATAGCTATTTTAGAAATATAAAATAGCAATAATTATTCAAATCACTTGTTAGACAAACCGTAAGTAAGAAATTACACCAAAAATGAGATTTTCTACAAACCCAGAGAAGGACAACATCATTCATGTGTTAGAACAGCAGTCAAATGCAAATAAAGGTAAGAAGATCTCGACAGGTAGATTACCATACAGATAACGAAAAACAAACAGGGCCTTTTTTCTCAACCATCGAGATGACATGACTTCCATCTTTAATGCATTCTCTTGATTAGTATGGGGCAGAGGCTGGTAGGGTATTTGGCAGGAGCTGAATTAAATGTAGATGGGAGGGTGTGGAGATGCTCCAGTCTGAATAACTGCAGATGCCAAAAAGAGGCAGGCAGAGAGGGAGGCATATAATCTAAGTCATTATCAGACCTAAATGGACAGAATGTGCAACCATCTCAAACGAACAAAGTGATTTCACAGATCGCTGGTGCCCTTTTCTGGGGATGGCAAATAAATGGTGCCACTATATATTTTTCCCCCCACTGTGTAAGTTCTCAGTGGTGCAGTTATATAGAGAGCACTGACCTCCCATCAGGGCGACCCAATCATCTTATGTCGCACCTAAATGGAGTTCAGTGATGGAGCTTCTGCTGATGAAATACTGAGTGTAGCTTTCTTTATCAATAAGGGGATCGTCCTTTAGGTTGACACATCCTGATATTGCAGAGTTCTAAGTGTTTCATTGTCATCAAGAGAGGAGCTTAAGAAACAACATTTTATCCCGTCGATACAATGTTACTTTCAACCAATCAGATGTGTATCATGTGAGTGTAAATGTATAGAGTGTATCATGTGTAAATGTATAGGGTGTATCATGTGTGTATGTATAGAGTGTATCATGTTTGTAAATGTATAAAGTGTTTTTTATGTTTGTAAGTGTATAGAGTCTGTCATGTGTGTATATGTATAGAGTGTATCTTGTGTGTGTAGATGTATAGGATGTATCATGTGTTGCTGCATGTATAGAATGTATCATGTGTGCATATGTATGGAGTGCATTATGTGTGTGTATGGCCCAATCCCAGTTCTACTCTTTAGCCCTTTCCCTTACGCCTACCCCTAGTTTTACATGTGCCTGTGAAGGGGTAGTTGTGTCCCAATTCTCTTTAGCTTCAAGGTGTAGGGCTAAGGGCAAGGGGTATACACCCCTTCAAACAAAGACATTTTAGGACCACACTTGAAACCAAGGGGTACGGAAATTTCATGTTTGTGTATGTATGGAGAGTATCATGTGTGTATGTGGTGTATATGTATATACTGTATCATATGTACATACATATCGAGAGTTTCATGTGTGTATATATATGGAGATATATCTTGTTAGCAATTGTATGATGTGTGTGTGTATATACAGAATGTATCATGTGTGCATTTGTATGGAGTGTATGTGTGCATTTGTATGGAGTGTATACTGTATGTATAGGGTGTATCGTGTATGTAAAGAATGTGTGCGTATATGTATGGAGTCTATCATGTGTGCATATGTATAGGTAGTATCGTGCATTGTGTGTGCATTTGTATAGAGTGTAAATATGCATTAATTGTATCGTATTGTGTGCGTGTGCGTGTGCGTGCGTGTGTGTGTATGGAATGTATCATGTATGGAGTTTGTCATATGTGCATATATGTATGGTGTAAATGTATAGGGTGTTTCATGTGTGTAAATTTATAGAGTGCATCATGTGTGCATATGTATGTCGTGTGTCATTTCGTTATTTGGATTGATCAACTTTTAGTGGTTTAATTGTAACGTGACTCCTTTCACGCCAGAGACCCAAGAGGACCCTGACAGGACTGTATGTATGTAAATGTTTAGTGTGTATATGTATAGAGTGTATTGTGTGTGTATCATGTGTGAATGTGTATGGAGAGTACTATGTGTGTATATGTATAGGGTGTGTGTGTGTGTGTGTGTGTGTGTGTGTGTATATAAAGTGTATCATGTGTGTAAATATGGACTGTATGGGGTGTATATGTATGGAGTGTATTGTGTGTGCATATGTATAGAGTGTGTGTGTGTGTGTGTGTGTGTGTGTGTGTGTGCGTGCGTGCGTGCGTGCGTGCGTGTGTGTGTGTGTGTGTGTGTGTGCGTGCGTGTGTGTGTGTATCATTTGTGTATACATAGGGTGTGTTGTGTGTAAATGTATAGAGTGTGTGGGTGTGTATATATGAAATGTGTCGTGTGCATATGATTGGAGTGTATCATGTGTGTGTGTGGAACGTATAGTGTGTATTATGTGTGTATTGGATGTATATGTATGGAGTGTGCCAAACCCTTGCATTTATTAGCTTCCTGTGTAGCTCAGTGGTAATGTGATTTGCCTTTCACATCAGAGGCCCGGGTTCTATCCCACACCCTGACGGAAATGTAATGTGAGTTAATGTATGGTGTGTATATGTATAGGGTTTATATGTATGGAGTCTGTGCATGTTTATATGTATAGAGTGTAACATGTTTGTATAAAGTGTATCATATCTACAAAAGTATGGAGAGTTTAATGTGTGTATATGTATGGAGTGTGCAAATGCTTAATGTGTATATGTATAGACTGTATCATATGTTTAAAGTTTATATGAAAATAATGTGTCATGTGTGCATATGTTTAGAATGTATCATGGGTATATATGTATGGAGTATGTGCATGTGTCTTTATGATGTGTATATGTATAGAGTGTACAATATGTGCATATGTTTAGAGTTTATATGTAAAGAATGTATCATGTGTGCATATGTAAGGGGTGTATATGTATGGAGTCTATGCATGTGTGTTTATATGTATAAATTGTGTATATGTATAGAGTGTAGCAACTGTGCATATATGTATGGAGTGCATCATGTGTCAAATGTATAGAGTATACCATGTGTGCATATGTATGGAGTGTGTCATTTCGGTGTTTGGGTTTATTAACTTCCTGTGGCTGAGTGGAAACGTGATTCACCTTTCCTGCCAGAAACCTGTGTTCTATCTCATACCCTGACAGGAGTGTATCATGTGTGTATATGTATGGAGTTCGTATAGGTGTGGATTGTATCATGTGTGTATAGAGAGTGTTATTTTGTTGCTTGGGTTTATCAGCTTCCAGTACACCAGTGGTAACATCAAATGTTCATATGTATAGAGTATATATGTAAAGTATGTGTCATGTGTGCATAAGTACGGAGAGTATGTGTATAGGATGTATCATGTGTGCATATATGTATGGGGTGTATATGTATATGGATTATATGTATGGAGTCTGTGCATTTGTATCATGTGTGTTTATATGTGTAGTGTATATGTATGGAGTGTATCATGTGTGCATGGGGTGTGTATATATAGAGTGTGTTGTGTGTAAATGTATAGAGTGTATGGGTGTGTATATATAAAATGTATCATGTGTGCATATGCTTAAATTGTATTGTGTGTGTGTATGTGTGTGTTTATGTGTTTGGAGTGTATCATGTGTGCATATGTATGGAATGTATAGTGTGTATTATGTGTGTATGGGATGTATATGTACGGAGTGTGTCATTTCCTAGCTTGGGTTTATCAGCGTCCGGTAGTTCAGTGGTAAAGTGATTTCTCTTACACGCCAGAGACCCCGGTTCTATCCCACACCCTGACAGGAATGTTGCATGTAAGTAATTGTATGGAGTGTGTCATGTGTGCATATGTATGGAGAGTATATGTATACAATGTAGTATGGGTGTATATGTTTAGGGTTTATATGTATGGAGTCTGTGCATCTGTATCATGTGTGTTTATATGTATAGAGTGTATCATGTGTGTATATGTATAGAAAGTGTGCATATATTTATGGAGTGTATCATGTGAGTGTCTATGTATAGAATGTGTGCACATGTATAAAGTTTATATGTAAAGAATATGTCATGTGTGCATGTGTATGGAGAGTATCATAAGTGTATATGTATAGAATGTATCCTGTGTGTTTCATTTGTGCATATATGTATGGAGTGTATCATGTGTGTATGGGATGTATATGTATAGAGTCTGTGCATGTGTATCATGTGTGTTTATAAGTATAGAGTGTATCAGATGTACAGTGGAAATCAGAATTATTAGGCCCCTGAATTATTAGCGCCCCTGTTTTTTTTCCAAATTTCTGTTCTGTTCTGGGAAGATAGATTCAGCACATTTCTAAGCATAATAGTTTTAAAAACTTATTTCAAAAACTGATTTATTTTATCTTTTCCATGATGACAGTAAATAATATTTTATTAAATATTTTTCAAGAAACTTCTATACAGCCTAAAGTGACATTAAAAGGATTAACTAGGCTAATAAGGTGAACTAGGCAGGTTAGGGTAATTAGTCAAGTTATTGTATAACAATGGTTTGTTCTCTAGATTATCGAAAAAAATAGCTTAAAGGGGCTAATAATTTTGTCCCAAAAAATGTTTTTTTTTTTTTTAATTAATAACTTCTTTTATTCTAGCCAAAATAAAACAAATAAGACTTTCTCCAGAAGAAAAAATATTATCAGACATACTGTGAAAATTTAATTGCTCTGTTAAAAATCATTATAATTAAAAAAGAAAATAAAAATCAAAAGGGGGCTAATAATTCTGGCTTCAACTGTATATAGTGTGTAGGTGTGTATATATGAAATGTATCATGTGTGCATATGAATGGAGTTTATTGTGTGCATATGCTTAGATTGTATCGTGTGTGTGTGTGTGTGTGTGTGTGTGTGTGTGCGTGCGTGCGTGTGTGTGTGTGTATAGAGTGTAATATGTGTATATACCATGTGTATGGAATGTATAGTGTGTATTATGTGTGTATGGGATGTATATGTATGGAGTCTGTACATGTGTATATGTATATAGTGTACCATGTGTGCATATGTATGGAGTGTATCATGTATATATAAAAAAGGGTTGCATAAATGCATGGAGTGTATCATGTGGGTGTATATGTATATAATGTGTGCATATATGTATGGAGTGTATAATGTGTATATATGAAATGTATCTTGTGTGCATATGAATGGAGTGCATTGTTAGCATATGCTTAGAATGTATCATGTGTGTTTGGAGTGTATCATGTGTGCATATGTATGGGATGTATAATGTGTATGGGGTCTGTATGTATGGAGTGTGGCATTTCCTTGCTTGGGATTATCAGCTTCCTGTAGCTCAGTGGTAATGTGATTTGCCTTTCATGCCAGAGACCCAGGTTCTATCCCAGACCCTGATTAGAAAGTTAAATGTGAGTAAATGTATTGAGTGTTTCATATGTGTATATGTTTTTGTATGTATAAAGTGTATCCCATGTACATAGGTATGGAGAGTATATGTATAGAATGTATTATGTGTGCATATATGTATGGGGTGTATTTGTATAGGGTTTATATGTATGGAGTCTGTGCATGTGTATCGTGTGTTTATATGTACAGAATGTATCATGTGTGTGTATGTATAGTGTACCATGCATGTGTATGTATAGAATGGTTGCATAAATGTATGGAGTATATCATGTATGATGTGAAATGTATCATGTGTGCATATGAATGGAGTGTATCGTGTGCATATGCTTAGAATATATCATGTGTGTATGTGTGGAGTTTATCCTGTGTGCATATATATGGAATCCATAGTGTGTATTATGTGTGTATCTCAGGTTCCTGTAGCTCAGCGGTAATGTGGTTTGCCTTTCATGCCAGAGACCCGGGTTCTATCCCAGACCCTGACAGGAATGTAACATGTGAGTCATTGAATGGAGTGTATCATGTGTGTATATGTATGTGTAAAGTGTATGATATGTGCGAAAGTATGGAGAGTTTCATGTGTTCACAGTGTGCAAATGCTTAGTGTGTATATGTATAAACTGTATCATGTGTTGATTTGTTCAGAGTTTATATGTAAAGAAAATGTCATGTGCATATGTTTCGAGTGTATCATGGGTGTATATGTAAAGAGTCTGTACATGTGTGTTTATAGTGTTAAAGAGTATACGATGTGTGCATGTTTATATGTAAAGAATGTATCGTGTGTATGGGGTCCTTGCATGTGTGTATATTTATAGAGTGTAGCATGTGTGCATATATGTATGGAGTGCAAATGTATGGAATATACCATGTGTATAGTGTGTTTTAGAGATGTATAGAGCTCAGCGGTAATGTGGTTTGCCTTTCAAGCCAGTGACCCGGGTTCTATACCAGACCCTGACAGCAATGTAATATGTGAGGCTATGTATCGAGTGTGTATATGTATTTGTAAACTGTATCATGTGTGCAAAAGTATGGAGGGTTACATGTATGTATATGTATAGACTGTATCATGTGTTGATTTATTCAGAGTTTATATGTAAAGAATGTGTCATGTGTGCATATGTTTCGAATGTATAATGGGTGTATATGTATGGAGTCTGTGCATGTGTCTATATAGGGTGTATATGTATAGAGTGTACAATGTTTAGAGTTTATATGTATAAAGTGTGTATGTATATGTGTATGTATAAAGTGTATCCTATGGAGAGTATATATATATTTTGTGTGCATATATGTATGGGGTGTATGTGTATATGGAGAATGTATCATGTGTGTGTATGTATAGTGTACCATGTATGTGTATGTATAGAATGGTTGCATAAATGTATGGAGTGTATCATGTGAATATGAAATGTATCATGTGTGCGTATGAATGGAGTGTATCATGTGCATATGCTTAGAATGTATCATGTGTGTATGTTTGGAGTGTATTCTGTGTGCATATGTATGGAATGTATAGTGTGTAGTATATGTGTATGGGGTGTGTATGCATGGAGTGTCGCATTTCCTTGTTTAGGTTTATTAGCTTCCCATAGCTCAGTGGTAATGTGGCTTGGTATGTATATGTATAGACTGTATCACGTGTTGATTTGTTCAGAGTTTATATGTAAAGAATGTATCATATATATATATATATATATATATATATATATATATATATATATATATATATATATATATATATATATATATATATATATATTTATATATATATTTATATATATATATATATATATATATATATATATATATATATATATATATATATATATATATATTTATTTATTTATTTATTTATTTATATGGAGTCTTTGCATGTGTGCATATATGTATGGATGCATCATGTGTGCAATTGTATAGAATATACCATGTGTATGGAATGTATAGTGTGTATTAAGTGTGTATGGGGTGTGTATGTATGTTGTGTGGCATTTCCTTGCTAAGGTTCATCAGCTTCCCATAGCTCAGGGGTAATGTGGTTTGCCTTTCAGGCCAGAGACCCGGGTTCTGTCCTAGACCCTCACAGAAATGTATCGTGTGTGTATGTATGTGTAAAGTGTAAAATATGTGTGAAAGAATTGAGGGTTTCATGTGTATAAATGTACAGTGTGCAAATGCTTAGTGTCTATGTGTATAGACTGTATCATGTGTTGATTTGTTCAGAGTTTATATATGTTATGTGTGCATATGTTATGGGTGTATATGTATGGAGTCAGTGTATTTGTCTTTATAGAGTTTATATGTCTAAAGTGTACGATGTGTGCATGTTTAGAGTTTATATGTAAAGAATGTATCGTGTGTATATGTATGGAGTCTTTACATGTGTGTTTATATGTATAAATTGTGTATATGTATAGAGTGTAGCATATATGTATGGAGTGCATCATGTGTGCAAATGTATAGAATATACCATGTGTATACATGTGTACAGTTTATACATATACACACTAAGCATTTGCACAATATTAAGTGTGCATATGTATGGGATGTATAATGTGTATGGGGTCTATATGTATGGAGTGTGGCATTTCCTCGCTTGGGATTATCAGCTTCTTGTAGCTCAGTGGTAATGTGATTTGCCTTTCATGCCAGAGACCCAGGTTCTATCCCAGATCCTGACTAGAAAGTTACATGCGAGTAAATGTATTGAGTCTTTCATATGTGTATATGTTTTTGTATGTATAAAGTGTATCCTATGGAGAGTATATATATATTTTGTGTGCATATATGTATGGGGTGTATGTGTATATGGAGAATGTATCATGTGTGTGTATGTATAGTGTACCATGTATGTGTATGTATAGAATGGTTGCATAAATGTATGGAGTGTATCATGTATGATGTGAAATGTATCATGTGTGCATTTGAATGGAGTGTATCGTGTGCATATGCTTAGAATTTATCATGTGTGTATGTTTGGAGTTTATCCTGTGTGCATATGTATGGAATGTATAGTGTGTATTACGTGTGTATGGGGTGTGTATGTATGGAGTGTGGCATTTCCTTGCTTAGGTTTATCAGTTTCCTGTAGCTCAGCGGTAATGTGGTTTGCCTTTTAAGCCAGAGACCCGGGTTCTATCCCAGACTCTGACAGGAATGTAACATATGAGTCATTGAATGGAGTGTATCATGTGTGTATATGTATGTATAAAGTGTATGATATGTGCAGAAGTATGGAGAGTTTCATGTGTTTATATGTTCACAGTGTGTAGTGTGCAAATGCTCAGTGTGTATATGTATAACCTGTATCATGTGTTGATTGATGTAAAGAATATGTCATGTACATATGTTTCAAGTGTATCATGGGTGTATGTGTATAGCGTCTGGACATGTGTCTTTATAGGGTTAAAGAGTATACGATGTGTGCATTTTTATATGTAAAGAATGTATCGTGTGTATGTGAGTGGAGTCTTTGCATGTGTGTTTATGTATAAATTGTGTATATGTATAGAGTGTAGCATGTGTGCATATATGTATGGAGTGCAAATGTGTGGAATGTATAGTGTGTGTTAGGGATGTATATGTATAGTCTGTACATGTGTATATGTATATAGTGTACCATGTGTGCATATGTATGGAGTGTATCATGTATATATATATATATATATATATATATATATATATATATATAGAAGGGTTGCATAAATGCATGGAGTCGCTTTGTCGGCAAACATCAGAGCTTTGAATTTGATGCGAGCAACAACTGGCAGCCAGTGCAAACGGACTAGCAGAGGAGTGACGTGCTCGTTTAGGTTCATTGAAGACCACTCGTGCTGCTGCATTCTGGAGCAGTTGAAGAGGCTTGATAGAGTTAGCTGGAAGCCCAGCTAGTAGAGAGTTGCAGTAATCCAGTTTGGAGAGAACAAGAGCTTGAACAAGGAGTTGAGCTGCATGTTCAGATAAGAAGGGTCGGATCTTTCTGATGTCATAGAGTGCTAATCGATTATATCTAATCGAGCAGTTCTAGAAATGTGGTCAGTGAAGTGTAGTTGGTCATCAATCGTTACTCCAAGGCTTTTCACCATTTTGGATGCAGTAATGGTTGCCCCATCCATCTGGATTGAAAAGTTATGGTGTAGAGTCGAGTTGGCAGAAACTACAAGCATTTCCGTTTTTGCGAGGTTAAGCTGAAGATGATGATCTTTCATCCAGTGTAAAATGTCCAACAGGCAGGCTGAGATGCGAGCTGGAACTGAGGGATCATCAGGATGAAAAGAGAGGTATAGCTGGGTATCATCAGCATAGCAGTGGTAGGAGAATCCATGTCTCTGGATGACTGGACCTAGAGATGACGTGTAGATGGAGAAGAGAAGTGGCCCAAGAACAGAGCCTTGAGGTACCCCAGTGTTTAGATGCTGTAGGTTGGACACCTCTCCCCTCCAAGACACCTGTCAGAGAGGTATGATCTAAACCATTGTATAACAGTGCCGCATCGCCCAGTGACTCGAGCGTAGATAGCATGATCTGGTGGTTGACAGTGTCAAAAGCAGCTGACAAGTCCAGCATGTGTGTATGTATATATATCCCATGTAAAGAATGTATCGTGTGTATATGTATGGAGTCTTTGCATGTGTGTTTATATAGAATATGCCATGTGTATGTAATGTATAGTGTGTATTATGTGTGTATGGGATGTATATGTATGGAGTCTGTACATGTGTATATGTATATAGTGTACCATGTGTGCATATGTATGGAGTGTATCATATATATATATATATATATATAGAAGGGTTGAATAAATGCATGGAGTGTATCATATGGGTGTATATGTATATAATGTGTGCATATATGTATGGAGTGTATCATGTGTATATATGAAATGTATCTTGCGTGCATATGAATGGAGTGCATTGTTTGCATATGCTTGGAATGTATCATGTGTGTTTGGAATGTATCATGTGTGCATATGTATGGGATGTATAATGTGTATGGGGTGTATATGTATGGAGTGTGGCATTTCCTTGCTTGGGATTATCAGCTTCCTGTAGCTCAGTGGTAATGTGATTTGCCTTTTAATGCCAGAGACTCAGTTTCTATCCCTGACTAGAAAGTTACATGTGAGTAATTGTATAGAGTTTCATATGTGTGTGTGTTTTTGTATGGATAAAGTTTATCCTATGTACGTACATAGGTATGGAGAGTATATGTATAGAAAGTATTATGTGTGCATGTATGTATGGGGTGCACACATAATGTATAGGGTTTATATGTATGGAGTTTGTGCATGTGTATCGTGTGTTTATATGTACAGAATGTATCGTGTGTATATGTATAGAGTGTACCATGTATGTGTATGTATAGAATGGTTGCATAAATGTATGGTGTATCATGTGTATATGAAATGTATCATGTGTGCATATGAATGGAGTGTATCGTGTGCATATGCTTAGAATGTATCATGTGTGTATGTTTGGAGTTTATCCTGTGTGCATATGTATGGAATGTATAGTGTGTATTACGTGTGTATGGGGTGTGTATGTATGGAGTGTGGCATTTCCTTGCTTAGGTTTATCAAGTTCCTGTAGCTCAGCGGTAATGAGGTTTGCCTTTCATGCCAGAGACCCGGGTTCTATCCCAGACCCTGACAAGATTGTAACATGTGAGTCATTGAATGGAGTGTATCATGTCTGTGTATGTATAAAGTATATGATATGTGCGAAAGTATGGAGAGTTTCATGTGTTTAAGTGTTCACAGTGTGCAAATGCTTAGTGTGTATATGTATAAACTGTATCATTTGTTGATTTGTTCAGGGTTTATATGTAAAGAAAATGTCATGTGCATATGTTTCGAGTGTATCATGGGTGTATATGTATGGAGTCTGTACATGTGTGTTTATAGGGTTAAAGAGTGTGCATGTTTATATGTAAAGAATGTATCGTGTGTATGTGTACAGGGTCTTTGCATGTGTGTATAAATTGTGTATATGTATAGAGTGTAGCATGTGTGCATATATGTATGGAGTGCAAATGTATGGATATACCGTGTGTGTTAGGGATGTATATGTATATAGTGTGCATATGTATGGAGTGTATCATGTATATATATATATATATATATATATATAGAAGGGTTGCATAAATGCATGGAGTGTATCATGTGGGTGTATATGTATATAATGTGTGCATATATGTATGGAGTGTATCAAGTGTGCATAGGTATGGGATGTATAATGTGTATGGGGTGTATATGTATGGAGTGTGACATTTCCTCGCTTGGGATTATCAGCTTCTTGTAGCTCAGTGGTAATGTGATTTGCCTTTCATGCCAGAGACCCAGGTTCTATGCCAGACCCTGACTAGAAAGTTACATGTGAGTAAATGTATTGAGTCTTTCATATGTGTATATGTTTTTGTATGTATAAAGTGTATCCTACGGAGAGTATATATATATATATATATAAGGTATTATGTGTGCATATATGTATGGGGTGTATGAGTATAGGGTTTATATGTATGGAGTCTGTGCATGTGTATCGTGTGTTTATATGTACAGAATGTATCGTGTGTATATGTATAGTGTACCATGTATGTGTATGTATAGAATGGTTGCATAAATGTATGGAGTATATCATGTATGATGTGAAATGTATCATGTGTGCATTTGAATGGAGTGTATCGTGTGCATATGCTTAGAATGTATCATGTGTGTATGTTTGGAGTTTATCCTGTGTGCATATGTATGGAATGTATAGTGTGTATTACGTGTGTATGGGGTGTGTATGTATGGATTGTGGCATTTCCTTGCCCAAGTTTATCGGCTTCCTGTAGCTCAGCCGTAATGTGGTTTGCCTTTCAAACCAGTGACCCGGGTTCTATCCCAGACCCTGACAGCAATGTAATATGTGAGGCTATGTATCGAGTGTGTATATGTATTTGTAAACTGTATCATGTGTGCAAAAGTATAGAGGGTTTCATGTATGTATATGTATAGACTGTATCATGTGTTGATTTATTCAGAGTTTATATGTAAAGAATGTGTCATGTGTGCATATGTTTCGAATGTATAATGTGTGTATATGTATGGAGTCTGTGCATGTGTCTATATAGGGTGTATATGTATAGAGTGTACAATGTTTAGAGTTTATATGTAAAGAATGTATTATGTTTGTATATGTATAGAGTCTTTGCATGTGTGTATATGTATAGAGTGTAGCATGTGTGCATATATGTATGGAGTGCATCATGTGTGCAAATGTATAGAATATACCATGTGTATGGAATGTATAGTGTATATGAAATGAATCATGTGTGCGTATGAATGGAGTGTATTGTATGCATATGTTTACAATGTATCGTGTGTATGTTTGGGGTTTATCCTGTGTGCATATGTATGGAATGTATAGTGTGTATTAAGTGTGTATGGGGTGTGTATGTATGGAGTGTGGCATTTCCTTGCTCTGGTTTATCAGCTTCCCATAGCTCAGCGGCAATGTGGTTAACCTTTCACGCCAGAGACCCAGGTCCTATCCCAGACCCTGACATGTGAGTCAATGTATGGAGTGTATCATGTGTGTGTATGTATGTATAAAGTGTATCATATGTGCAAAAGTATGGAGAGTTTTATGTGTGTATATGTTCGGAATGTGTAGTGTGCAAATGCTTAGTGTGTATATATATAGACTGTATCATATGTTGATTAGAATCAGAGTTTATATGTAAAGAATGTGTCATGTGTGCATATGTTTCGAGTGTATCATGGGTGTATAAGTATGGAGTCTATCATGTGGGTGTATATGTACTGTATATAATGTGTGCATATATGTATAGAATGTATCATGAGTATATATGAAATGTATCTTGTGTGCATATGAATAGAGTGCATTGTTTGCATATGCTTAGAATGTATCATGTGTGTTTGGAGTGTATCATGTGTGCATATGTATGGGGTGTATAATGTGAATGGGGTGTAAATGTATGGAGTGTGGCATTTCCTTGCGTGCAATTATCAGCTTCTCGTAACTTAGTGGTAATGTGATTTGCCTTTCACGCCAGAGACCCAAGTTCTATCCCAGACCCTGACTAGAAAGTTACATGTGAGTAAATGTATTGAGTGTTTCACATGTGTATATGTTTTTTTTTTTTATGTATAAAGTGTATCCTATGTACATAGGTATGGAAAGTTTATGATGTGTGCATGTTTAGAGTTTATATGTAAAGAATGTATCATATATATATATATATATATATATATATATATATATATATATATATATATATATATATATATATATATATATATATATGGAGTCTTTGTGTGTTTATATGTATAAATTGTGTATATGTATAGAGTGTAGCATGTGTGCATATATGTATGGATGCATCATGTGTGCAAATGTATAGAATATACCATGTGTATGGAATGTATAGTGTGTATTATGTGTGTATGGGATGTATATGTATGGAGTTTGAACATGTTTATATGTATATAGTGTACCATGTGTGCATATGTATGGAGTGTATCATGTATATATATAGAAAGGGTGCAAAAATTCATAAAGTGTATCATGTGGGTGTATATGTATATAATGTGTGCAAATATGTATGGAGTGTATCTTGTGTATATATGAAATGTATCTTGTATGGAAAGTTTCATGTGTGTATATGTTCGGAGTGTGTAGTGTGCAAATGCTTAGTGTGTATATGTATAGACTGTATCATGTGTTTATTTGTTCAGAGTTTATATGTAAAGAATGTGTCATGTGTGCATATGTTTCGAGTCTATCATGTGGGTGTATATGTATATAATGTGTGCATATATGTATGGAGTGTATCATGAGTATATATGAAATGTATATTGTGTGCATATGAATAGAGTGCATTGTTTGCATATGCTTAGAATGTATCATGTGTGTTTGGAGTGTATCATGTGTCCATATGTATGGCATGTATAATGTGTGTATGTTTGGAGTTTATTCTGGTGCATATCTATGGAATGTATAGTGTGTATTATGTGTGTATGGGGTGTGTATGTATGGAATGTGGCATTTCCTTGCCTAGGATTATCAGCTTCCCATAGCTCAGCGGTAATGTGCAAATGCTTAGTATGTATATGTGTAGACTGTATCACGTGTTGATTTGTTCAGAGTTTAAATGTAAAGAATGTGTCATGTGTGCATATGTTTCGAGTGTATCATGGATGGATATGTATGAAGTCTATCATGTGGGTGTGTGTATATATATATATATATATATATAATGTGTGCATATATGTATGGAATGTATCATGTGTATATATGAAATGTATCTTGTGTGCATATAAATAGAGTGCATTGTTTTCATATGCTTAGAATGTATTATGTGTGCATATGTATGGGGTGTAAATGTATGGAGTGTGGCATTTCCTTGCGTAGGAGTGTCAGCTTCCCGTAGCTCAGTGGTAATGTGATTTACCTTTCATGCCAGAGACCCAAGTTCTATCCCAGACCCTGACTAGAAAGTTACATGTTAGTAAATGTATTGAGTGTTTCATATGTGTATATGTTTTTTATGTATAAAGTGTATCCTATGGAGAGTTTATCTATAGAATGTTGTGTGCATGTTTAGAGTTTATATGTAAAGAATGTATCATGTGTATTTATATATATATATATATATATATATATATATATATATATATATATATATATATATATATAGTATATATATACATATTTATATGGAGTCTTTGCATGCGTGTTTATATGTATAAATTGTGTATATGTATAGAGTGTAGCATGTGTGCATATATGTATGGAGTGCATCGTGTGTGCAAATGTATAGAATATTAGATTAGATTAGATTAGATTCAACTTTATTGTCATTACACATGTACAAGTACAATGCAACGAAATGCAGTGTAGGTCTAACCAGCAGTGCAATAGCAGCAAGTGCAGGATACAGGAATAAGTTATAAAGTGCAGTTATAGAAAAACTATGGTGATATTTACAGATGGATGTACTATGAACATTATTTACAGGTTGGATAAGCTATGAACAGATTTACAATATATGAATATATGTGCAGGTTGCTATTAATAATCAGTAGTGTGCAGATAAATAAACATGATTACAAGTGTATATGTTACAATATATGAATATATGTACAGGGATAGATAAACATGATTACAAGTGTATATGTAACAATATATGAATATATGTACAGGTTGCTATTAATAATCAGTAGTATGCAGATAAATAAGCATGATTACAAGTGTATATTTATAGTGGGTGTCTACATAATTACAAATGTCCATATGCAGTGGGTATGTACAGTTCAATAAGTAAACAGTTCAATGTGGTGCAGTGAATGTGCAAATTTTTAAATGTGCAAATGTTAAACAGTGCAGTGATTGCGAGGAGTTTAGGTTAGAGGAGAGTGGGGGTGTATTGGGGGGCAAAAGAGTCAGTGTGGGGCAGAGTTCAGGAGGGAGACAGCTCTGGGGAAAAAGCTGTTCCTCAGTCTGCTGGTTTTTGTCCGGGGGAGCCTGAAACGCCTGCCGGAGGGCAGGAGAGAAAATTGTCTGTGAGCGGGGTGAAAGGTGTCCTTCAGAATACTGCATGCTCGGCGCAAACAGTGTTTCTTCTGGATGTCCTCTATGGTTGGCAGTGTGGTCCCTGTGATGCGTTGGGCAGTTTTCACCACCCGCTGCAGTGCCTTACGCTCAGCAACAGAGCAGCTTCCATACCAGACTGTGACACAGTTTGTCAGAATGCTCTCTATTGTGCGGCGGTAGAAGTTCACCAAGACCTCTGATGAAAGCTGGTTCTTCTTCAGTTGCCTTAAGAAGAATAGGCGCTGGTGAGCCTTCTTGATCAGGCTGGAGGTGTTGGTGGTCCAGGAAAGGTCCTTTGAGATGTGGGTCCCCAGGAACTTAAAGGATGAGACAGGCTCAACAGCCATCCCATTGATGGGGATGGGATCATGTGAGCCTGTTCGTCCCTTTCTGAAGTCCACAATGAGCTCCTTGGTCTTGTTGGTGTTAAGGAGCAGATTATTGTCGGTGCACCAAGTGGCCAGATGCTGTATCTCCTCGCTGTAGGCCGTCTCATCATTGTTGCTGATTAGACCAATCACTGTGGTGTCATCTGCAAATTTGATGATGGTGTTGGATCTATTAACAGGCCTACAGTCAACGGTAAAAAGGGAGTAGAGGAAGGGGCTCAGCACACAGCCCTGTGGTACACCAGTGTTGAGTGTGACGGTGGTGGAGCAGATGTGGCCTGATCTAACATTCTGAGGTCTGTTAGTCAGAAAATCCATAATCCAGTTGCAGAGTGATGTGTCGATATCCAGGTCTCTGAGTTTGATCAGTAACTTGGAGGGTATGACAGTGTTGAATGCTGAGCTGAAGTCCACAAACAGCATTCGTGCATAAGTGTTTTTATTGTCCAGGTGTGTGAGTACAGAGTGCAGTGCTATAGAGACTGCATCATCTGTGCTCCTGTTGCCACGGTAGGCAAACTGATGTAGGTCCAGTGTGGGTGGCAGAAAGTCTTTTAGATGTGCCAGGACCAACCGCTCGAAACACTTCATGATGATGGGTGTGAGTGCTACAGGGCGGTAGTCATTCAGGCATGTTGGGCTGGCGTGTTTGGGCATTGGCACAATAGAGATGGTTTTAAAGCATGTTGGCACTGCTGCTAGGTTGAGCGACAGGTTGAAAATTTCTGTGAATACCCCAGCGAGCTGTTCTGCACATGCTTTGAGGACACGCCCAGGAATACCATCTGGTTCAGCAGCCTTACGCACATTGATACGACTCAGTGCGGTGTGTACTTCTGAGGAGGTGAGTGTGATAGGGGAGTGGTTGGTGGAGGAAGTGATCCTGGTGTAGGGTTTTTTATTGTCTCTATCAAAGCGGGGGTAAAAGTCATTTAGCTCGTTCAGGAAGGAGACGTCTGTGGCTGTGGGTGTGGACTGGCTGGGTTTGTAGTTGGTGATGGCCTGGATGCCCTGCCACATGCGCCGAGGGTCAGAGTTGAAAAAGTGCTCCTCTAGCTTAAGCTTGTAGCAGTGCTTGGCCTTTTTGATGCCCCTCTTCAGATTAGCCCAGGAAGTGCTGTAGGCCTGTGCATCCCCTGATCTGAAGGCAGTGTTGCGTGCCTTCAGCAGGAGGCGCACCTCCTTGTTCATCCATGGCTTCTGATTTAGGTATGTGGTGATTTGTTTCTGGGTTGTAACACTGTATATGGTGGTGTTGATATATTCCAGAACAGAGGAAGTGTAACTGTCAATGTCTGTGTGAGAGCCATGTGTGGCCTGGGAAGCAAACATACCCCAGTCTGTGTGTTGAAACCTGTCCTGGAGTGTGGAGTCTGCCCCCGCTGGCCACACTTTTATGGTCCTCACTGATGGCTTCACACGGTCGATGAGGGGTGAGTATTTGGGGGTAAGGAACAAAGAAAGGTGATCTGACTGACCCAGGTGGGGGAGGGGGGTCACAGCATAGGCTTCAGCTATGTTTGTGTAAACATGGTCCAATGTTTTGTTTCCCCTTGTGTGGCAGAGAATGTTTTGATGGAATTTAGGGAGCACTGTCTTTAAGTTTGAGTGATTAAAATTCCCCGCAACAATAAAAGCAGCCTTCGGGTGAGCAGTCTGTTGTTTGCTGATGGCTGCATGAAGTTCGTTCATAGCCAGCTTTGCATCAGCGTCGGGAGGAATACAAGCAGCAGATATTATGGTGGATGTGAACTCCCGTGGTAGGTAAAAAGGTCTACATTTAACCATTAGGAATTCCAGGTTAGCAGAGCAATGTCTCCCAACGACGACAGAGTTTGTGCACCAAGCTTTGTTAATATAAATGCATAATCCTGCGCCTCTGGTCTTACCGGAGTCATCCGCCGTTCTGTCCGCTCGGAATGTGTGGTGCTCCGTTAGTGATACAGCGTTGTCTGGTATCCCGCTGTTTAGCCATGTTTCTGTGAAAATCATGACGTTACAGTTCCATAATCTTTTGCTGTGGTTGATGCGCAGTCGAATCTCATCCATTTTGTTTACCAGTGACTGTACATTGGCGAGAAAGATGCTGCGTAAAGAGAGCCGGTGTGGTGTTAGCTTTAGCTTAGCTCTTAGCCCGCCGCGCTTCCCCTGTCTTTGTTTACGTTCTCTGCGCGGTCTGCGAGCACTTCCGCCCGGCTGGGCAGGGCGCCCAGCACGGGGTGTTCTGGCGATGACATGGATGAGTCGAAGATTGCTAATAAAACTGTCCGGAATGCACAAACTAATATCCAAAAGCTCCTGTCGGGTGTACGATGTAAAGGCACCACTGTTCTGCACGAACAGACCCGAAATGAGCAGGAGTAGTACTGCAAAAATGCAGAAACTGGAGAGACCCTGAGCCTCGCGTTGTACACGCGCCGCCATCTTGGAGTCAAGTGTATCATGTGTATATACCATGTGTATGGAATGTATAGTGTGTATTAAGTGTGTATGGGGTGTGTATGTATGTTGTGTGGCATTTCCTTGCCAAGGTTCATCAGCTTCCCATAGCTCAGGGGTAATGTGGTTTGCCTTTTATGCCAGAGACCCGGGTTCTATCCTAGACCTTCACAGAAATGTTTCGTGTGTATGTATGTGTAAAGTGTATCATATGTGCGAAAGAATTGAGGGTTTCATGTGTATATGTGTGCAAATGCTTAGTGTCTGTATGTATAGACT
Organism: Danio rerio; assembly: GCF_052040795.2. NCBI lineage: Eukaryota > Metazoa > Chordata > Actinopteri > Cypriniformes > Danionidae > Danio > Danio rerio. The sequence continues at coordinate 43,931,583 of NC_141023.1, read as the reverse complement.
GTATCATGTGTTGATTTGTTCAGAGTTTATATGTAAAGAATGTGTCATGTGTGCATATGTTATGGGTGTATATGTATGGAGTCTGTGTATTTGTCTTTATAGAGTTTATGTCTAAAGTGTACGATGTGAGCATGTTTAGAGTTTATATGTAAAGAATGTATCGTGTGTATATGTATAGAGTGCATCATGTGTGCAAATGTATAGAATATACCATGTGTATGGAATGTATAGTGTGTATTGGATGTATTTTTATGTTTGAACATGTTTATATGTATATAGTGTACCATGTGTGCATATGTATGGAGTGTATCATATATATATATATAGAAGGGTTGCATAAATGCATGGAGTGTATCATGTGGGTGTATATGTATATAATGTGTGCATATATGTATGGAGTGTATCATGTGTATATATGAAATGTATCTTGTGTGCATATGAATGGAGTGCATTGTTTGCATATGCTTAGAATGTATCATGTGTGTTTGGAGAGTATCATGTGTGCATATGTATGGGATGTATAATGCGTATGGGGTGTATATGTATGGAGTGTGGCATTTCCTTCCTTGGGATTATCAGCTTCCTGTAGCTCAGTGATAATTTGATTTGCCTTTCACGCCAGAGACCCAAGTTCTATCCCAGACCCTGACTAGAAAGTTACATGTGAGTAAATGTTTCATATGTGTATTTGTTTTTGTATGTATAAAGTGTGTCCTATGTACACAAGTATGGAAAGTTTATGTATAGAATGTATTATGTGTCCATATATGTATGGGGTGTATGTGTTTAGGTTTTATATGTATGGAGTCTGTGCATGTGTATAGTGTGTTTATATGCCCCATGTAAGTATATGTATAGAATGGTTGCATAAATGTATGGAGTGTATCATGTGTATATGAAATGTATCATGTGTGCATATGAATGGAGTGTATCGTGTGCATATGCTTAGAATGTATCATGTGTGTATGTTTGGAGTTTATTCTGTGTGCATATGTATGGAACGTACAGAGTGTATTATGTGTGTATGGGGTGTGTATGTATCTGTGGAATGTGGCATTTCCTTGCTTGGGATTATCAGCTTCCCATAGCTCAGCGTTAATGGGGTTTACCTTTCAAGCCAGAGACCCGGGTTCTATCCCAGACCCTGACAGGAATGTAATATGTGATCCAATGCATGGAGTGTATCGTATGTATGTATGTATAAAGTGTATTATAAGTGCAAAGATATGGAGAGTTTCATGTGTGTATTGTGCAAATGCTTAGTGTCTATATGTATAGACTGTATCATGTGTTGATTTGTTCAGAGTTTATATGTAAAGAATGTGTGCATATGTTTTGAGTGTATATGTATGGAGTCTGTGCATGTGTCTATATATGGTGTACAATGTTTAGAGTTTATATGTAAAGAATGTATCACGTTTGTATATGTATGGAGTCTTTGCATGTGTGTATAGAGTGTAGCATATATGTATAGAGTGCATCAAGTGTGCAAATGTATAGAATATGGAATGTATAGTGTATATGAAATGTATCATGTGTGCATATGCTTAGAATGTATCATGTGTATGTTTGGGGTTTATCCTGTGTGCATATGTATAGTGTGTATGTATGGAGTGTGGTATTTCCTTGCTCAGGTTTATCAGCTTCTCATAGCTCAGCGATATTGTGGTTTGCCTTTCACGGCAGAGATCCCGGTCCTATCCCAGACCCTGACATGTGAGTAAATGTATTGAGTGTTTCATATGTGTATTCGTTTTTGTATGTATAAAGTGTATCCTATGTACATAGGTATGGAGAGTATATGTATAGAATGATGTGTGCATGTTTAGAATTTATATGTAAAGAATGTATCGTGTATCGTATATCGTTTGCATATGAATGGAGTGTATCGTGTGCATATGCTTAGAATGTATCATGTGTGTATGTTTGGAGTTTATTCTGTGTGCATATGTATGGAACGTACAGAGTGTATTATGTGTGTATGGGGTGTGTATGTATCTGTGGAATGTGGCATTTCCTTGCTTGGGATTATCAGCTTCCCATAGCTCAGCGGTAATGTGGTTTGCCTTTCATGCCAGAGTCCTGGGTTCTATCCCAGACCATGACAGGAATTTATCATGTGTGTGCATGTATGTATAAAGTGTATCATATGTGCAAAAGTATAGAGAGTTTGATGTGTGTATGTGTACAATGTGCAAATGCTTAGTGTCTTTATGTATAGACTGTATCATATGTTGATTTGTTCAGAGTTTATATGTAAAGAATGTGTCATGTGTGCATATGTTTCAAGTGTATCATGGGTGTATATGTATGAAGTCTGTGAATGTGTCTTTATAGGGTTTATATGTATAGAGTGTACAATGTGTGCATGTTTAGAGTTTATTTGTAAAGAATGTATCGTGTGTACATGTATGGAGTCTTTGCATGTGTGTTTATATGTATAAATTGTGTATATGTATAGAGCATAGCATGTGTGCAAATATGTATGGAGTGCATCATGTTTGCAAATGTATAGAATATGCCTTGTGTATGAAATGTTTAGTGTGTATTATGTGTGTATGGGATGTATATGTATGGAGTCTGTACATGTGTATATGTATATAGTGTGCATATGTATGGAGTGTATCATGTATATATATATATACATATATATATATATATATATATATATATATATATATATATATATATATATATATATATATATATATATATATAGAAGGGTTGCATAAATGCATGGAGTGTATCGTTTGCATATGCTTAGAATGTATCATATGTGTATGTTTGGAGTTTATCCTGTGTGCATATGTATAGAATGTATGTGTGTATTATGTGTGTATGGGGTGTATATGTATGGAGTTTGTCATTTCCTAGCTTGGGTTCATCAGCTTCCAGTAGCTTAGCGGTAATGTGGTTTATCTTTCACGCCAGAGACCCGGGTTCTATCCCAGACCCTGACAGGAATGTAATATGTGAATCAATGTATGGAGTGTATCATGTGTGTATATGTATGTATAAAATGTATCATATGTGCAAAAATATGGAGAGTTTCATGTATGTATGTAGTGTGTAATTGTATAGACTGTATCATGTGTTGATTTGTTCAAAGTTTATATGTAAAGAATGTGTCATGTGTGCATATGTTACGAGTGTATCATGGGTGTATTTGTATGAAGTCTGTGCATGTGTCTATATAGGGTGTATATGTATAAATTGTATGGATGTAGCATTTGTTTAGAGTTTATATGTAAAGAATGTATCATGTGTGCATATGTAAGGGGTGTTTATGTATGGAGTCTATGCATGTGTTTTTATGTGTATAAATTGTGTGTATGTATAGAGTATACTATGTGTGCATATGTATGGAGTGTGTCATTTCGGTGTTTGGGTTGATCAACTTCCAGTGGCTGAGTAGAAACGTGATTCACCTTTCATGCCAAAGACCTGTTTTCTATCTCAGACCCTGACAGGAGTGTATCATGTGTGTATATGTATGGAGTGTGTATAGGTATGGATTGTATCATGTGTGTAGAGAGTGTTATTTTGTTGCTTGGGTTTTTCAGCTTCCGTTACCTCAGTGGTAACATCATGTTTTCATATGTATAGAGTCAGGCCCGGCCCTAACCAATTTGGCGCCCTAGGCAAGATTTCAGGTGGTGCCCTGTCACATCGCAGAAAATTCCACTGCTAGTGTAGAGTCATAAGAAACTAAATAGCTTTTTGATCGAATACTACAAGCTGGGAAAACGTCAGATAAATATGCCAATGCAATTAACGTTATTGCTGAATAGATCTAATATTTACACATTTGCTTGAGGAAGGAATGATTGGCGTAGTTACATCTATGCCCTTCCATAAGATTAGCTGACGTTAAAATTAACAGCTAGCCCTATAGCTATTTATTGATTAGCAATCTGTCAATGTTGGGATGTAAAAATTATGGGACAACACATAGCTTCATATGATAGAATACATAGCAAACATAAGAAAATAGTGACAAAAAAAATAAAAGGTTTAGCCTACTAAAATCAACAGCCTATACAGAAATTAAATAAAGCTATAAAATCAACTTCACTTTTAATTGTGTTTGCATATTGATTAAAGTTACTATAGTTATTTAGTGAAGAGCAGCAAATGAGTCTCTCATTGTGTTTTGCTTGATAACAGAGGTGTTAATGTAAAATGCACAGACCTATAATGAAGCATTCGACTACTTTAGTAACAGTTTGAGTTCATTTAAGGAAAAATTTGTTGTGCAGGACAGAGCAAAAAAAAAAAAAAAACGAAAAAAAGAAGCACTTTTTCAGAGCTTAGCTCAGCGTGAGCTCTCCCGGCTAAACGCAGATTGCGAGGGCTTAAACAGATCAGTGGTCGTAATGTCGAGTGAAAAAAAAGAAAAAGACAGTTGTGAAATTTAACCAGCTTTGTCTTTTTGTAGGAAACACTTAACAGTTAACACTTAACAGCGCTCATTTCTGGCGCCCCCCTGGATGTACAGTGCCCTTAGCATTTGCCTATACTGCCTATGCCATGGGCTAGCCCTGTATAGAGTTTATATGTAAAGTTTGTATCATGTGTGCATATGTATGGAGAGTATATGTATAGGATGTATCATGTATGCATATATGTATGGAGTCTGTGCGTGTGTATTGTGTGTTTATATGTATAGTGTATATGTATGGAGTGTATCATGTGTGCACGGGGAGTGTATATATAGGGTGTGTTGTGTGTAAATGTATAGAGTGTGTGGGAGTGTATATATGAAATGTATCATGTGTGCATATGAATGGAGTATATCATGTGCAAATGCTTAAATTGTATCGTGTGTGTGTTTATGTGTTTGGAGTGTATCATGTGTGCATATGTATGGAATGTATAGTGTGTATTATGTGTGTATGGGATGTATATGTATGGAGTTTGTCATTTCCTAGCTTGGGTTTATCAGCTTCCGGTAGCTCAGTGATAATGTGATTTGCCTTTCATGCTAGAGGCCAGAGTGAGTATAAACGCAAATGTTTAGAGTTTATATGTAAAGAATGTGTCGTGTGTGCATATGTTTGGAGTGTACATGTATGCAGTCTGTGCATGTGTGTTTATATGTATAAAAAGTGTTTTTGAATAAAGTGTAGCATCTGTGCGTATATGTATGGAGTGCATCATGTGTGCAAATGTATGGAGTATGTCATTTCGGAGCTTAAATTGATCAACATCCTGTGGCTGAGTGGAAATGTGACTCACCCTTTACACCTGAGGCCTGGGTTCTATCCCAGACCCTGGCAGGTGTGTATATGTACGGAGTGTATATGTATAGGTTAAATCATGCGTGTATAGAGAGTGTTATTTTGTTGCTTGGGTTTATCAGTTTCCGGTAGCTCAGTGGTAACATCATGTTTTCATATGTATAGAGTATATATGTAAAGTATGTTTCATGTGTGCATATGTATGGAGAGTATATTTATAGGATGTATCGTGTGCATATATGTATGGGGTGTATATGTATATGGTTTATATGTATGGAGTCTGTGCATGTGTATCATGTGTTTTTTATATGTATAGTGTATATGTATAGAGTGTACAATGGGTGCATATGTATGGTGTGTGTATATGTATAGATTGTGTGCATTTATGTATATAGTGTAACATTTGTGCATGTATATGGAGCATACAATGTATCATTTGTGGAGTGTCTCATTTCCCTACTTTGATTTATCAGCTTCTGGTAGCTCAGTGGTAATGTGACTCGCCTTTCATGCCAGAGACCTGGGTTCTATCCCAGACCCTGACAAGAATGTATCATGTATAAAGTGTATCATATGTACTTAAGTATGGAGACTTTTGTGTGTGTATATGTATGGAGTGTATAGTGTGCATATGCTTAGAGTGTAGCATGTGTGATATATGTATGGAGTGCATCATGTGTGCAAATGTTTAGAGTATACCATGTGTGCATATGTATGGAATGTGTCATTTCATTGTTTGGGTTGATAAACTTCATAGCTGAGTGGAATTGTGACTCTCCTTTCACGCCAGAGACCCAGGTTCTATCCTAGACCCTAACAGGAGGGTATAGGGTGTATCGTGTTGAATTGATTCATTTAATTTAAAATATTGCTTCCTAAGTGATCTTTAACAAACAATGGAGATTTTCACAGTGTTTCCTATAAAACACAAATAATTCATCTGCTGTCATAATAAGTCTTATTTCTTTTAGTTTATTTCTTGAATAAAATCAGTTTTTAATTAAAAAAAAAACAATTTTAAGTCAGTATGATTAGCATTCTTTAAGAAATATTGACTGTATTTTTGATTGTCTAAACAACAAACCATATAATAACTTTCCTAGTTACCATAACGTAGTTGAGTCTTTAAATTATACTTTAATCAGAATCAAAGACTATAAAATACTTAAAGGGACTTTGTTTGTATACAACTATCTTACTAAATAACTAGTAAAATATGCACTCACTGTCACCATGGGAAAAATAAAAAAGTAGTTATTGGAAATTAGTATATGTATGGAGTCTGTGTATGTGTTTATTAGTGCTGTCAATCGATTAAAAAAATTAACCATTTAATCAAAAATTTTTGAAAAATAAACTGCGATTAGTCACATTAAAAAGACTGAAACTTGTATTTTTGGCTATTCAAATGTAAAATTAATGTAAACACAAGACAAAACTATTTAAATTCAAAATATAATTTATTATTAGAATTTTTGTTTAACTTGTAACACAGATTTCTTCATGTAAACAACCAACAATAAGCCATCAAGATCCTGGCTTAACAGCCATATTAAATACAGAAATAAAAACACAGACATGTTAGTGCTATTTGAATTTCAAAACAATCAATGCCAATAAAGAAAACATTGATTTCCATGTTAGATTCTAAGTTGACTGTAAAAAAGTGCCTAAATGCAGGCATTGCAAATATGGAAAATTATAATAACAATCAGCACCAGGCAAACGGCAATCACGCCACCCTCAACCCGAAAGTGACTGGTTCACGGATTAGCATAAGGACCGTGAGGGAGGGAGTGGGAGTAGCGGATGAAAGTGAAGACCGGGGGATTCGCTCACTATTCTGCTGCCCAAGGCGGCCCCCTAGGTCACCTCTATGCCCTCGCCATCCCTGAACACACGTCAGCCACAACATGAATAAAAAAACTGCAACTGCGTTATTTGTGGGTTTTTTTTTTTACGCGTTAAATATTTAAAATGAATTATGTGCATTAACTCGGTAATTTTGACAGCCCTAATATATTTATAATATATTATTTATATTTTTTATATATAAAAAAATGCAGGTTTGTAGGTTCAACATTTTTCAGTCCTTTCCTTTAGTTATTCTTTACAACTGCTGACCGGAACCTGAACCTGACAGGATTACAGGAGATGGCAAAAAAATCTGTACAATACAGTAACAACCCTTTAAATCTGTTGAAGCACATCAATCCGAAGGCAGTTTGGTTGGTCGCTGGACATTATTGGAGTTCGCTGAAAGGAACAAAGAACAGCTGTTCACTATTGAAACACCACCGGCTCTCGCTAGATCCTCCTGTATGGAAACGCATCAGTTATAAAATGCTCGCAGGACACTAATTTAGACAACTATGCAGATATTTTAAAAGGTTCACACAGGGAGAACACGCATAGTTTGTGTATTAACAGACAGTACGAGTCGCAGACTTGAGGCATGCGCAAGCTGGTTATTATAACTCTAATCATCGTTGCTTTTACATTTGCATGACGGTTTGATTTATACAACTGAGAACGTAGTCCTAATTGACGCACATCAGTTGGAAATTTTTATTTATTTATTTATCAGGATCTCCATTCAAACCACGCTTGTCCGTAATTAACAGTGAGTCAGACATAGTCTGTTCAATCACAGAAAACGAGAAATGCCATTAGTACTATCGTTTTTATTATGACATATTTAATAATGAAATCAAATAATTAGTATAATATTTAAGTTAATTTTAAGCTATCTTGCGGCCCACCTGCAGGATCGCTGAGGCCCACTAGCACCTTTATGAATGAAATTAGATGCTTGTTCGTAGTAAAATCCTCAATAACCCACCAGCATTTTTTCGTTTGTTTTGTTTTGTTGACAGCATTTTTGATGAATTTCACATAAAATTGATGGCCCAGCCGATTTGAATGTTATCACACAACTGAATGAGCATTATCTATGCTTATCAGCTAACAGATATGGGCCAGTAGGAGCCTTCTGCGCCTACTGGTAGGCTTAGAAGGCTGTTATCTTCCATCCACATGATTAATCAGCAATAGATTGCATGCAGCTGCGGACGAAAGTTAAGAAGAATTATTTATGTTATTTATTAAATTTCCCATTAATTGTATTTTATTAACGTCTAACCCTTACCCCATCCCAAAACCCAACTGTCACAGTAATGTAAAAACAGATCTCGATCTAGAGTCTTTTTTATTAGTATATCTGAGTAAAAATGTGGATGGATGATAACAGCCTTCTGAGCCTAAAGGTAGGTGCAGAAGGCCCCTATTGACCCATATTCATCAGCTGATAACCACTGAAAACACCCATTCAATTGTGTGATAACATTCAAATCCAGTGTGATGGCCCTCAGAATATTTTCTGCTAGGAATATATGAGCCTATTATATATCAGTGTTATGTAGTAAAGAACAAAAAAATAGATAAAACAATGCTCTAATGTTTGTTCTATACTGGCCACTTGAATGCAGGTAGATTTCATCAATAATGCAACATTTTTTACAAAAAAAAATGCATTTTTCAAAAGTAGTGCATTTTTTAAATAGTATATAATACACACAATCATATTATACAAACATACATATACAAGTATACAAGTACATATACAAATATACAAGTGTGTGCATATGTCTAAATAAAAGCATATTTCGCTATGTTTTAGAACGATTTGATTTGTGCCATGGCTGATTTTGACTTTACAGTCATCAGTGACATTTCCACAGTACATTAAGCATCTGACTCATTCCCAATCTCAAATATTCTCAACACTGTCATTTCCATAATCTTCAAAATCAACATTTTGATAACATCTCACAACTTATTCATTAGATCCACCATCAAGTGACAGTGACACTTATATTTGATTGCTTAGAGTAATTGCTCTGTAACAAAGCCATTCAAGCCATTTCAAGTTTTGATGATATTCTTTGTTTTGTGCCTGTGGTAATTATGAGTGAAACATCAAGCTATTATTGTGTATCACTTTGAGCAATAAAGATGAATAAATGTGAACTGCACTTATGGAGTCATAAGATATTTAATTATTTCTGCACAAAGGGGAAATGTACTGTGGTATGAACAATAATTCCACGGACACAAGATGAAGTACATTTGTCAGAAAAACACAGGAGGGTGATTTATTGAAAATACTAGTAGTTTCTTTTATCTTAGTCTCTATTTTAGAGGTCCCCACAGCGGAATGAACCGCAAACTATTCCAGCACATTTTTTTTAAGCAGCGGATGCCCTTCCAGCCAAAACCCTGTACTGTGAAACACCCAGGGCCGGCCCTAATCAATTTAGCACCCTAGGCAAGATTTCAGGTAGTACCCTGTCGTATCACAGTAAATTCCACTGCTAGTGTACATATAAGAAACGTATTTACTTGGACATTCCTTTATTTAAACAAAGCAATTGTACATTCAAAATACTTAGATATAAGTTTTTGCAACTGTGGGACTAAGAAACCTCAGCAGCACATCTGAAGACAGAAGACGAATCCCAGTTGTTAACAAGCACGTCGAAAAAATATGCAGCGCTTATGCATTGTGAAACCTGATCTTATTTTACCTAAACATGCTATGAAGCAGAAAGGAGGGATGAAAATTCAGGGAGGTAGAATTAGGCCTAAAAAGATTTATGAGTCGGGTCTAAAACACAACAGATAATTCTCATTCATTCACTTATTTTCTTTTCGGCTTAGTCTCTTTATTTAATCCGGGGTCGCCACAGAGGAATGAATTGTGAACCAGCATATGTTTTTTACTGTGGATGCCCTTCCAGCTGCAACCCAGTACTGGGAAACATCCATACACAGTCATGCACATTCATAAATTACAGCAAATTTTGTTTATTCAATTCAAATTAGCGCATGTCTTTGGACTTGTGGGGGAAACCCAGAGCAAACCCACGCCAACATGGGGAGAACATGCAAACTCCACACAGAAATGCCAACTGAATTAAATTAATAGGCTATTCCTGCAAAGGACTTCTTAAATGATCTTAGCATATCATGCCAGTTGTATCTTTGTGTTACAGTTTCATTTAGGACAAATTTCTGTTATTTATTTTGAATATTAATTGTGAATAATAATAATAATAATATTCAGATGTTCCAACTATCGACGCACAGCTTTAATGGAAAGAAAGTGAATGCAGATGTTTTTATATTCATTTTAACATGCTTTCAAGCCAAAATAATGGTAAAGCTCTGTATTGATGCTTTAACTTTTCATATAAAGATTAAACATAATTAGGAGAATATGGGAAAATACTTAAAAGGAATGATAGCGGGCAAAAACGGGAGATTTGACAGGTATGCGTCATGCTAATTGTTAATGGCGTTATCAATCCTCGTTCGGATACAGCAAAATAATCATCTTTATTGTAACATTACCTCCGTCTTTGACACTTTTTCCCTTCACTTTTCTTTCTTTTTTTCCTCCCCTGTGCACCAGACAGTTTGGGATGTTTTGACATACCGAGCTTGTTGACCCATTGTGATATTATTATATTTAGTAGTAGTAGGCTTTGCACTATGAAGCTACATTAATGTAGGCTTATTCCTTTCTGAAGTAATACCATAGTTTTAAGAATAGTGGAAGCTACTTTTTTTCTTCCCCCATTTCTGGCACCCCCTTGGATGTTTGCCCTTAGCATTTGCCTTTACTGCCTATGCCACGGGTCAGCCCTGGAAACACCCATACACACTCATTCGCACACACTCATAATCTGCGTCCCAAATGGCACACTAAACACTATGCACTCATGCACTATGTACTTATGCACTCACACACTCAACAGCATAGTATATGTATGTAGTGTTGTCCCAAATGGAGCACTAATGTTTTTTTACTAATCGGAAATTCAAACGTTTCCCTGATGACGTTTGACGGTTGCCAAATCAGTGAAATAAATGGGCAAACTATCAAATAATACCTGCCATGAGTATAACCGCATTTACCATCGGGAAGCGCTATAATCACTCTCGTAGGAGAATTTTGCATTCACCATCCAAAATAAATAAAGTTATCCAACATGTGCGCTCGATAGCTCCGCCCCTTCTGCTAAGTGAGCAAACCTGCGGTCGTTGAGTGCGTGATGTGTCCATCATTACATTCTTCATGTTACCGGCTAAATGAGCGCATCATCCGGGTAATTAAAGTGCACTTATTAGTTTTTTTTAGAGTTTTCAGTGTGAACGCACTACTTACACTATTTATACTACAAAATGGCGTAGAATAGTGCATAAGTATGCGATTTGGGACGCAGCTATATACTACGGACAATTTAGTTTATTCAATTCCCCTATAGCGCAGGTTTTTGGACTGTGGGGGAAACAGGAGCATCTGGAGAAAACCCAAACGAACATGGGGAGAACATGCAAACTCCACACAGCAATGTCAACTGATCAAATTGGGACATGAACCAGTGACATTCTTGACGTGATGCGACAGTGCTTACCACTGAGCCACTGGCCTTAAGAAAATAAGCAAGAAAAATAAGCAACTACATAGGATACCTTTATAAAGTCCATGTTTTGTATTTTGCCACTTTACAATTGTATGTGGGGGTCTTTACACAATACCATCAGTGTGCCACCTGGATGATGTGATGGCAGCTACAGGACAGTGGTGCCAGGTCACTCACCACATACCAGCTGTGGGTTCCATTCAATGGGGATCCAATACGTTTCATTTTCCATGAAGGTGCTGATAGCAGAGCTCTCTGGAATATAATACAAATGCTTCAGTTGTTGCCTTGGAAACACAAATTTACTGTAAGCAAAAATATGAATGACGATTAGATATTTCTAAATTTGGGATTTCTTATTTCTGATGTGGACTTTGTTAAATAACAAAATAAATAAAATAAAGTGCATTTCAGCTTAGTCAGCTATGAAGAAACATCACATGCACAGTTACAGCCAGACGAAGAAGGGGGGCTAATAATTCTGACTTCATCTGTACACATGCCCTACTAGTTTGATCTAAGTATTCCTGGCCAAAAATAGTTTGTAACTGTACTACACAATACCTGGCTGTAAACTCAACTGAAACCATATCTGATTGTTCTTGGAACTGCTCGTCTCATGCTGCCGATTGTCAGCCACTTGAATCTCTGTAAAGAAGGAGAGCAAACATTAGTCAGATGCATGAGGAGTAGAAGCTTCCTTCTCTTCTCCTTAAATCTTGTGATTTTTACTGAATTCAAGTGCGGATGATCAGCACATGCTCTGGACTGATTGCAGATTGTCTCCATGGCGACACTGTACACACACTAGTCAGCTTGTCACACTACTTACATACATTGGGACACATATACTTTTAGATAATAGTTCTATTATTGGTAATTTATAGATTCAGGAACATTAAGAAGGAACACATTTCTATCTTTAAATAAGTGAAAGAAGCTTAAGTGCAGTTCAGTGTGGTTCAGCACAGCTCAACCCTCTTCAGTTTGGTTTTGCTCGGCTCAGTTTGCATTTAAACTGCAGTTAAGTATTGCTTAAAGTGGATGGGATTGTAGCTATATTAGCACTGCCTCGACTATTGCGACTTCTGAAAAACCTTTTAGCTCTGGTTTGTCACGTTCCTCTTGATGGACGTACTCCTCGTCTTTTAAAGAGTGGAACACCTTGACTTCTTCTTGACCAGAGTGCTGCCATTTCAAGATATGGTTTAATCATTCTCTAAGGATAGCTAAGTCTCTCCATAGTATCAGACCCTGAGAACTGTCATGGAATGACATGAGGCAAGACCACGAAAATTGTCAGGAACTAAAACAATAAACTTTTTTAATCTGAGAAGAAGATAAGCTAGGAAACCAGTTGTTCAACTGTCTCAGTCAACCACTCTGACGACCCCCCAAACAATTTCTATTTGGGTGTGCGTGACATGATTTTGGCTGGCAGAGACTCGAGTGAACAGTTCGCGCAGTGGCACATTTGATTTGAGTTGAATATGAATCATTTTGAAGACTTGAAGACATCTTTATGATCCATCCATGCGTGACCATAGGGAGAACCAGCAATGACCAATAATTCTTAGTTTGGAAAAACCTGAGAGAAAAGTTTGTTATAGCCAAAAAGAGAGACCATGGCAAAAGTGGAGACCCAGGTGGGTTTAATATTACAGAATATGTTTTTCCACCATTATAGGTTTTACACTGATATATTACAATTTTGAATTTAAAACTATTTAATAGTTACAAAATAAAATGAAGTAAATTATTTCTTTTATAACTGGAAAGGAAAATTTGAACCTATTTTTCTGGGTTTACTGGTGTTAATGGTCAGGAATGTTGGACCATTGTTGCCTTTTTAGCTTATAAGCAAAGGACACAATGTAGCCAGACAATGTTGTGTGCATTCTTGAGTGGTCAAAATAAAATGTCAGTATTTTTAAGTGTTCTTTTTTTTTCCCTTTTATTCTTGCCATAATAAAAAATATAATTGTAGAGTAACCCATGTTCTGTTGTCATTAATATTTAACTTTAATGGGTAGAACTATCTGAGATATGAACAAAGGCAAGTAATGCATCAAAGTTTGATTTAAAAAATCTCGAATGGTTATAAAAGTCTTATCATCAAAAACCTTATTAATGATATGCTTTATACATATCATTAATGTAGGCTTTATACAGTGTCTGCTATAATGTTAATGTCGTTTTTGGTGTGTTTACATAGATGAATATGGCCACTGTGTTAAATGCACAGTATTACGATCTTATTGTCACATTATATCATTATGCTAACATAACATATGCCTTCAGTGATTTCCTGAAGATAAATGTCAAGAAATAACACAACTGGTATAATCACAGCAGTCGCGATCATCTAATCTCATATGAAGCAAGAGATCGCGATGACATATGATGATGTGTGCAGGTGCTGTAGTGCTGTCCCATTTCTTAGGGGGTAAATTTTGAAGCCCCATCCCCATCACTCTCAGGTTTAAGGGCTAAGGGGAAGGTGGAAGAGGAATGGGGTAGGGGTACAAAAAGAAAATTGGGATTGGGCCTAACTCTTGGATTAATCTTTGAGTAATTAATGTACATTTTTGAATTAACCTGCTATTATTTGATTCTGTAATTGGCATGGTACACTTTTATCTGGAAAATAAAGTGTTGTGTTTTGATTCATTCTAAATTCTCCTGAAGTCCTAATCAATAGATTAAGTGAAATCTGTGCTTCCACTATGTTGTGACATGATTTTATAGATTTTTAAGGTGCATGTGACTGTATGGAGCAGTTTGGCACGGCAGTATGAAGTTTAACTGACAGCAGCTTATAGTGGCATTATTTTTTCAAAGCATTATAAATCTGAATATTTTTTTCATTAGTCTACTATAATATTTAAGTATTTCAGAATATCAGAGCACATCACACCTGTCCTCGGTTCTTTAAACTGGCTCCTAGTTACATTCAGAATAGATTTAAAATTATTGTTACTTATCTATTAATCACTATATGGCCTAGGACCTCAATGCATTACAAATATGCTTTCTGAAAACAAACCTAACAGATCACTCAGATCTTTGGGATCAAGTAAATTAGAAATTTCAAGAGTTCAGTCAAACCAGGGTGAATCGGCTTTCAGCTACTACACCCCTCGCTGCTGGAATCAGCTTCCAGAAACGATCAGATGCGCTCCAACAAGTTCAAATCAAGACTTAAAACACATCTGCTTAGCTGAGCCTTTACTGAATGAGCACTGAGCTACATATGACAGTCTTTCTTTTATATGTCATTCTTTAATAACCTGTTTTAAAACATTTTAATCTGTTTTTATCTCTTCTAATTATTTATATTCTATGTTTTTATTCCCTTATACTTGTCTCTTTTATTCCTGTTGATGTAAAGCACTTTGAATTACCATTGTATGAAATAAAAAAAAAACTATTTAAATAAACTTGCCTTGCCTTGGCTTTCTGTCTAATGCAACATACAGGTATTTCTGCAATATCTACAGTAGAGTTTTAAAATAAATGGGTTATACAGTATCTTCTTCAATAATTGAAATCAAAACCTGAAAGTTCAATATTGAAGAGCCTTTTATCCACATAGTACATGTGCATGGACCTTTAACTATCCAGTAAAAAAGTACAGCTGTAATAGGGGATTCAGGGTGATTAGTCCTCAGGAAAACAGAGGTAGGAAGTAAATGTTTCTATTTTATAACATAGATAATCAATGAAACACAGGTGTTTGTACATTTAATGTATAAAGTCATTTCTATTAATATTATCACTTTCAGTAATTACAGACTCTGATTGTAAAGAAACATCAAGCCAGCCCGCCTAATTATAAAACATTAATGAGTATTCGCAGTAATATCTAATTCAGATGATTATATTATCACTGATATGAATGTTGATGAGAACAAATTTAATTTGCCACTACACCACGTCTAATCTGCCATGATTAAGCTTTATTACAATGTAAAATGAGCACAGGCGATCATATATATTTTTTTCTAGGGCAAATTAAATCCTTTCCTTTGCAAATAAATTGGCAACCTATTTTGCCTTATGTTTCAAATAGGGAACATCCTTCAGAACATATGGTCACGATGCATGATGATACTGGGTCACTGTTCCATTTTGGTTTAAAGCGAATAAAGGTTTATACAGCTATTCACTTTGCTATGTAGCAACGTTTGTGTTTCTTTGCACTAAGTATTGATTTTTTCCTGACACCATTTTTTAAAGTGGTTTCTGATCCCCTTTTGTCTTTCGAGCCTCATGTCTCAAAGCTTTCAGAAACTGCCAAATGCTTTGAACTTTTTTCTAGGTAGAGTCTGACATACAAACAAAGTGTCCATGTAGACTTCCACACCTTCAACGGATGCGTCGAACTGTGGATGATGAATAGAGCCATGCAATGTTTTTCTCTTCATTGATTGGCTCTCCACATGTATCGCCATCCAAGAGGAACAAATGCTTGAACCCATTTTAGTTTAAAAATCAAATGTAAAAAAAGGGAAAAAATTATAAATAGCATTTATGAATTGTGCTTGATAAGTGAGACAGTTATGAGTTAATTGGTCCACTTCACATATCCAATAGCCTTCAAGATGTAAAGCGGTTAGTTTAATTTAGTTTAGTTTAGCATGAAAATGTACCAATTTTCACAGTATTCAAAAAAAACAAAACATTTTTAGTTTAGTTTTACATATTTTAGTTTTGTTCCGGCACTGAGACTGCTGCTCTAAAAAAAGTTTGGCCAGAGGAGAAATGGTCGTGCCCAACTGAGCCTGGTTTATCTCAAGGTTTTTTTTTTTTGTTTTTTTTTTTCACTTTCATCAAATGGTGAACTTTGTTCATCGCCACTGTTGCTACTGGCTCACTTGGTTTGGGACTTGTGGAGTTGCACATTGATGGGTTTTCTCTTTACTGTTTGGACTTTCAGTAGGGAAATTAAACCACACTGAACTGAACTAAACTGAACTTCAACTCTAAAAACTGGACTGACACATTTTCAATTTACTAGAACTTCTATGTTAAGCTGATTTGACACAATCCACATTGTAAAAGCGTTATAGAAACAAGGATGAATTGAATACAATTTTTTATTTTTATTAATTAATTTTTTTTAGTATTTCAAACTTTCAAGTGCCTTCATAATAGATTTTTTACACAAAGTTCCATTCAAGGAAATTCTGTTCTTTGGTGCAGTTGTGTAAAGTAACTAATTACAAATGCGCATATTAGTATCAGTAGTTTTCTCACAAAGTGCATTTTACCAAGTAATTAAAAAAATATATACTTTTGAGTACATTTTTTAGCACTGTATCTGTATTTCACTGCACTATTTTCTATCAACCTGCACTTTATATGTTAATTTTTGTCTACGGTGTTTGTCTAAGTAGATGGTAACACTTTATGATAACTGCACACTATAAATCATTTATTATGCATTAGCGAATAGCTCATTCCTCAATTGTTAAGCATTAATGCTACATTAATAGATGTTAGTAAGCAGTTTATAAATATAGCTACAAATGCTGTATTCTTGACCTATAAGCACATGGATAATGTGCTTAAAGATTGTTTTTGTATACTTTGTTGATAAATTTTTCATTCCTAAATGAATTATTTCATTATTTACAAACCAACACCAGTTTGTGTTTTTTTTTTATTATTATTATTATTCAGATCATTCAGAATGCATTAGTAAATTATCAATAAACTATTCAAATTAGCATTTATATTTTCAGCCATACAGTAATAGTTATGCTGGATGTTAATAAATGCTTTATTAACACGACTTCATGGATTGTCGCAACATGTTTCTTGCATTGTCGCATCTCATGAGTGCCATTTGCACCTGCTGTTCTCGCGTAAATCCACCAGAGGCTGTTGTATACACTTTTTCCTATCTCAAATTTCTCTCGCGGTTGCCATTCGCACCTGCTGTTATTGCGTAAATCCACCAGAGGCCGCAGTCAACTAACTGACTGAATGAACGACTGATTCCCCCACCCATCACCTTCTCTAAACCCAACCGACAGTGTTTTCGACAGCAATCAAGAAAATGAAAAGCTTTCATGGCCACCAGATTTTTACAACATTTTCAGATTTTACCACAGTCTCACCCTGTTATTTATATATATATATATATAACCCCGTCGTCGCAGTCAACTCATCTCTGCATCTCAAGTCCGCCGATGTATGTGGCGAAACTGGAGACAGCGGAACAGCTGTCCAAACAGAGGGAAAAGGACAGCTGTTATGTACCGTCATACCACCCTAAAGCATTCGTTTTAAAGACAAAATGCAGTCAAACATAGCTATAGCTACATAATTTGCTCTCTCTAGAAATGTATACAAGGGTCTGTTCTCACAATGAGCCTGCGCTACATTTTTGTGACCTAATCCAAAGTAAGGACTATGCTTTGTAAATCCCTTAGAAATCCCTCATATATGCTGTTTGGATAATATATTGCATGATCTCATATTACAATATTGAACGTTTCATTCTTGTAAGAGCCTTGATAACAAAGCATTAACAATAATATACTGTAGCCTATATTTAAATGCTAGCATTTAAAAAAAGAAAAAATAATGTCACACGATAAGCCTTTTCTCTACATCATTTAGTTTTATCGTACCTTACGGTTGAGTGCCAGCCCAAACCAGACCTTTTAGGGGAGAAAAAAAAAGAGAGTAAAGACTCCTTAAAGTACTAAACCTCAATGTTTAAAAAAAGCAAAGAGAGCAGAACGCTGATCAGTGGTCCTTAAATGCCCAGTGACGTAACGTCTGTGGTCCAACAACAGCATCATTAAACGTCTGCATCTTGCAGTGAGTCACACCAGCCGAGCATTTAAACAGCAGACTAATGCCTTGCAAATGACTAGGTAAGTCTAATGATAAAGAATGGGTTTTTCTACAAGAAATGATCCAAGGCACACACAAGCACACGTGCCTTCTCTTTTCGGCTCCGAGTGTCTCTTCAGTCCTCATTTTCCTGCAGCTTTACTGGAGATGATTGGATTAGCCGTACACATTTCATCTCCAGCGTGTTCACATTCCACCGCAATTAGTCATTCTGAACAGACGGGCGACAGAATAAAGCCACCGAGCCACAGTCATCACAGCCACTCTTATCGCACCAGTCACACCAGTTAGGAGAAATTTACAGGCCTGGAGGTCCTGCTTAGCCTCGTGCTAAATGGAAGACAAAAGGTTTTAGTTGTCTTGACAATTAGATGGAGTCTCGCTGCTGAGTAGGTTTTGATTGCCTGAAGTTATTAGCTGGTGGTAATTAAGTTTGCATTATTCTCTGCCGACAGCGGTTTTTGCTTCAACAGTAGTCTGTCCTCTGCAAGCACGGCTGATGTATGGAGCAAATCCCCCTCTGCATATTCAGAAATTAGAATTTTTTTTAACACTGATCCTTTTCATCTTGGAAAAAAAAGGCAATTTGAATAAATTCACCAATAAATGGGCGATATGAGGAAAGATGGAAAAGGTCAAGGCGTGTTTTGTAGCGTGACCTGAAATAGAAACTGTTTGACATTCATTGACTATAAAACTAGTTTGATGTGTTGTTATGTTTTTCCTTGTCTGTTTAGAAATAGAGTTCCAGCCGCTCCCAAGTGTGTATTATGGAAATTGTATACCAAATCGTGTCTGTCCTCTTTCCATTTTTTATTTTGCAGCCCAGGCTCATTGGTAATATGTGTGTCAACCTACATTTTTGTGAAAAGTAAAATATGTTGCTCCGGTTATACACTGTGTTTGCACGTTTCAAATGACAAGTCCACTAGAAGGTGCTGTCTACATTTTATACACAAGCACATAAAGGGGGGCTTTGTCATACATATCACCAAACAAAACGCTGACCTAAACCAAACCGTAAAAAAGTCCACCACAATTACACAGTATTACCTTGATTTTACATTGCTTTTATCTCATTTGTAGAGCAATGCTCTACTGGACTCAAACTCAAATGGTGAGCTACTATGCAAACTGACCACACTTAAAAAATTGTCAACCCAGGCTCATTCTGAAAACGTACCCATATATACATTTCGGGAAAGTGCCAAATACATTCCAGGAGGTACGCCTTTATTTACTTTTTTTTTTTTTTTTTTTGCAGTTTTTGTTTGCATGAATCCACCAGAGGCTGTTTTGTATGGTTTTTGAGATCTCAGATTTCTCTCGCGAATGCCATTTGTGCCTGCTTTTCTTGTGTAAAATCCACCAAAGGCTGCTGTCGACTGACTGACTGACTGACTGACTGACTAACTGATCGATTGACCCACCCTTCTCCTTCCCTAAACCAACCTATAGTGTTTTCAAAAGCACCAACTGGTGCCGAAAGGTGGGGCAAAAACATATTCGTTAACAAGTCATAGACACCATTAGGTATTTTTGTCTTTGATTTTGAACAGTTTCATGTCCAGACAGAGTTTAAACTATCTCCAAAACTATCTCCATTCACATGGTTTCTCAAAATCTATGAACATTTTGCTTCACCAATCTTTTCTGTAAGACTTTCTATAGTTAGCCTACGTTGGAATGTTGATAAAATAAACATACTGCACGTTTGCTAAAATGATATAACCAAGACACTGCTTGATTAATAACCTGGCAACTCATGCATTAAAAAAACTCACAACATAAGTTGTTTTTTTTTCTATGTGATGACAACTAAAGTGTTTTATTTTACAAAATAACTGTTCTTTAATTACACGCCCTTCAATTTTGCAGGGCATATATTTTTATAATATTTAATCAATTTTAAAAAAGTGACACTAGAAGCTCTCACTTACATTTAGGGCTCTGTTTTGACGATCCATGTGCAAAGTGCAAAGTGCAGGGCGCAAACGCATTAAAGGCATGTCAGAATCCACTTTTGCTAATATAAGGATGGAAAAATCCGCTTAACGCCATGGCACATGGTCTAACAGGGTTGAGCTTATTTTCTTAATGAATTATAGGTATGTTTTGAGAATAAACCAGAGTTTCATCTACCATTCCCTTTAAGAGCACACCATAGCGAATTTGCTATTTACATGATGGACTTTGTAAGTGGAAAAACTGAGCATTTCACTAGCAAGAAAACAGTTAAACAGAGCATCTACAGCGTGAGAATGAGAGATGAGCCTCCTCATTATTTTAGGCCAACTTTCACTTTCGCTCTCATGGATAAGGAAACCTTGTACACACAGACATCAATTAGCCTATAAATAATAAATTTTGTTTGTTAAGCGCAAATATTTGTTTCAAAACTATTTCTAAATTCAGTTCTAATTTTCAGCAAATTAATAAATGAATAATAATAACGAAGTGTGGTCAAAAAACTGAGTTATATTCAAATACACATGCTGTGCCCCATATAGTCTAAAACCTGACAGGTGGACAAATCTAAGCTTGTTTTTAATAAAACAAATATAAATATGCATATAATATATAATACTGCTAATAATAATAACATTATACAAAAGCAAATTGTCACGAATAAACTGAAAAAGCCCTCCGAGATGAAGAAGGCATGAAAGTAAGGTTTTTATATTTATTTAGGCTAGAAAATATTGTTTTGTAATATTTTTTAATGTTAAATGTTTTGTAATATTCTTTTTATTTATATCCTTATTATATCCTATATATATCCTTAATATTTTAATCATTGTATTAAGCAATGTGTAAGCTATCAGCACAACTAACGGGCTCTGCGCTGGACAATAGACCGGCTTTGTTTTGGTCTATAGAACAGACTAATATAGTTTCTCAAAATAGCAACGCGCCAGCAATGCGCCTCAACACGCCTCCCTTTTTAGATCAAAACACCTATAGGCGCACAAATGAGCGCAAATGCATTTGCTATTAAACAGCGAGGCGCAAAACGTCAAAACGACTCTTGCGCCAAGCTGAAACTAGCAAACAGCAATTGTGTCACGCCTTTCGCCACATTGCGCCGGGTGTATGATAGGGCCCTTAGTCTTTTAAATGTAGGAAATTCATTAGGTTGGAGACCCCTGGTTCAGAGGGTCATGTCTCACTCATGTCTACAGACTGCATAAGCACGGTATACTGTATTTCACCCTAACAAAGAATCGAATAAAACTTTTTTTATTATTATTTTTACTTGCAGTTTGAAGCTTGCAAAGAAAGCTTTGCCTTGGGCCTCATGCCTTAATTAGAGGTATTCTCTGAAACTTTTTTAGGAAAATGATGTGTTATTAGTATCAAAAAAGTTTAGCAAAATGCAAAAACATAAAACATAATACTGCAGGTGATGAGGTCAGTGAAATACAGTTGTACTCATAAATATAGCTAAATCTACTGTAGCTTATAGTTAAAAACAAATAAAATGCCAGCGGGGGAGAAAAAAAAAATGTTATACTAGATGCAATGTCCAAAAACAAGAATTTAAATGTTTCATGTGCTTTTGCTTCCAAAGTAATTTTATTACACTACTTTATTCAATTTTACAAAGAAAGTCTGATCATTGCAGATAAAAACAACATGAATTGTATACATTAATTAATCACAATTTATAATGATGAATATTTTATTTTATAGCACAATAGTTTAAGGGGATAGTTCAGTGAAGGATTGCATACACTACCTGACAAAAGTCTTGTTGCCTATCCAAGTTTTAGAAACAAATAATAACTTGACTTCTGGTTGATCATTTGGTATCAGAAGAGGCCTATATGAAAAGCAAAGACCTCTAGATTACACTTATTTTACCAACATAAAACATGATCATGCCTTTTAATTTAATAATTTAATTAGGACACTAAGGTCTGACTTTGCTTAGACAAAAGTCTTATGACTTAACAGAAATACTGTACAGTGCCACTTTTCCGAATAAACCAACTAGAAGTCAAGTTATTATTTGTTGCTCTTACAACTGGGATAGACGACAAGACTTTTGTCAGGTAGTGTAGATTCATAATTTTACTCACACTTTACTTGTTTTTAACAAAGAGAATATATATATATATATATATATATATATATATATATATATATATATATATATATATATATATATATATATATATATATATATATATATATATATATATATTAAAAAAGGTCCCAGCAAACAGCATTTTTTAAAATATTTTTCAAAAGAAGAAACTCATAAATGTTTAAAGCCACATGTGTCAGCGTAAATTATATAATTTTCATTTTTGGGTGAACAGTTCCTTTAAAGCAGCAGTAGTAGGTAAATACAAGATATATAGCTGTGACCACTATACTGAAGCCTTGCCACCAAATTCCTGTTTAAAATGCTACCTATTCTTCTTCCATATTTCTCTATTCTCTTTCTGCCAATAAAAGCAGCAGAACAAACCTTCCTCTCAAGGACACCACGACTCAGAAAGGCAGCACTTGTCTGCACTTGTAACAACAGCCACCTCCAAAGTCCGCCTTTCCCTGAAGCAGCAGCAGTGAGCAAGGTGGTTTTTCAGGGATACATTTTGCTTTCATGATCACAAAACAGGCCGACATCGAATGGAGAGCTTACCAGTCACTTGCTCGCCTCTAGGAGAGCATCAGCCCGCAGGTAGAGTTGTGCAGGTGGAAGCACAATGTGTCAGTGCCTAGATCATACTAATGCAAAGCCACCCCTGTGTCCTCTCATCCCACCGAGGGTGCAAAGCAAAAACTCGTCCGCAGCATACAAAGAGCCTTCTCTGGTGCAAATCACGCTAAGATGACATATATAGAGACGCAAGTTTCCTTCAATCAAAATCACAACTCCACCGCTGGATAGACGGCAGTTAATCTGCACAGTCAAAACGTCAACAGGTGACCCCAAAACACCTTCATTGTTAACGTTTATTTGAAAAGCATGCTTTGAAGTGCCCCAGATGGTGCTCTGTGTTATTATTCACGCTTGTTGTTTGGGTAGACGCATGACCTGTAGCAACTGCTTTGCGGTGAGTGTCAACAATAAACATGTGAGCGTTGCTTTGCAACTTCAAAGCGGCTGAAAGTCTCAGTACACAACCCATCATCCCCTAAAGAGTTCATTTGAATTTCGCCTGCTTCGCTTTTAACTGCAGCACAACAAAAAGCTTACCAGAGCTCTATATTTGTATTGCTGAGGTTTTGTTCAAGGAAGGAAAAAAGCACAATTGTTGCGAGCTCTAATTATTGGGTATTTTTTTCTTCTTTTTTTTTTGCAGAATTACATTTTATTTTGCTCTTATTTGATGCAAAACTTTAAAAAGGGCATGCTCAGCATGTGGTCATTTACCTGCATATGATGTGTATTGTTCGCTCGTCTATTTTACACAAAATACAGACTGTGCTTTTGCGCATTATGGGACTTACTCCTACGGCTAACTGCCTCTGCTTATTTTGTCAATGGGATAACAGTTACTGCACATGAATGGCCAACAGCAGCCCTCCAATGTGTTTATAGCACCAAAGGATCAAGGATCACACTGACAGGATGAAATTCGGCAGCAGAACGCAATGCGAGCCGTTCATTTCATGGTTGAACACCAGTAGCTTTCACTAGCCTGCTGTTCACCCTCTTGTTTCACCAAAATAACAGCTTTTCGTGAACAAAGCTGACAAACTCTGCTTACAGTCAGCTGAATGCGAATCTATTTTCACAGTCACATTCTGACTGCGGGAAATCAAGAGGTCACTGGAACAAACTTCGAGACTCCATACCTGGAAGCAGAGGTGGCGGAAAAGAGATTACCCTGCTTACCCTTGACTGCTCCAATGTCTTGTTAGCGCTAATGAAACAGATTTTAAAGGTCACACTAGCCGCACACATCATCTGTTCTCTCCAAATACAGTAAGTGTGCTTTAGCCTCCGAATTTCAAACCTGCTGTTTGAGGAACTATTACAAAATGAGTGACTGACCAAGAGAAAAACGGCACGAAGTGGCTTCCTTGCTCTGTGCTGCTGCAAGAAGGGGAGGTTAAACATCCAATTTCACTCCGTTGGTTTTTCCCTCGCAGAGAGTAAATACACATTGGGAAATTGCTCCTTATGTGTTCAGCAGAATAAGAGATTGTATTCGAAGATGAATGTAGTGTTTCCAGATAGAAAATCTATTCAATTAATGTATTAATTCCAGTCACGCTGACTATATAGGCTGTAAAATTGTATGCATGGGCTACAACTTTCCCCTTCTTGATTGATCTAACAATTATACTTGTATGGCTCGGAAATAGTGGGAATGTAATAAGCTTTCTTCTAATATTGCTGGAATGACCCTTCACGCTAGATGAGCGTTTTGAAACACTCACAGCTGGAAGAACAGGTTTTATCAAATAAAACATAGCGACTCATCTTTAATAAACAGAGCATATCAGTGCACTAATAACATTTGGCAATGCTCATATGCACATGCACATATATGGTGAGGAAATATTGAAACTTTAGTCATGTTTCTGCAAGTGAGGCTCATTCTGAAAACGTAGCCCTATATACATTTCTGGAGAGTGCCAATACGTCCTAGGAGCGAAGTTTTTTTTTTTTTTTTTTTCAGTTTTTGCAGTTTTTGTTTTCCAACAGAGGCCGCTGTGTATGCTTTTTCAGATCTCAAATTTCTCTCGCAAGTGCCATTCACACTAGTGATGGGAAGTTTGGATCATTTTACTGACTTGGATCTTTGAGTCTCGTTCATCAAGATGAACGAATCTTTTTTCGAGTCATTTCAATCATTTGGTTCAATTTGCCAAAATTAAAATGTTACGAATTGCTTCCAAACACATCTACAACTAGCCCAAAAGGTTGATTGCACGACAAAAAAGTCATAAATAGAATACTATAAGAAGGAGAAAAATAATAGTTTTTTACCTGCTCTTTTGTCTATGAAAGTATTTTTGTCTCTTTGCTCAGCTCACCTCTTCATGTCTTCAAAAGTCAGGGGTTCATTCACTTTACACTGACAGTCACATATAATCTTAATCAATGTACACAGTCTAAGCTGATAGGAGCCATGATTGTACGTTCATCATGTGACAGAATGACTCAAACCCGAGAACTCGAAAGATGAACAGTTCAATATTTTTTCCGGCGCTAAACGCGTATGATTGGCCCGTGAGGAACAAGTGACTCAGACCCGATAGAGGACTCGAGAGATGAATGGATCAATTCTTTTTCCGGCTCTAAACGCATATGATTGGCCCGTGATGAACGAGTGACTCAGACCCGATAGAGGACTCGACAGGTGAGCGGATCAATTCTTTTTCCGGCTCTAAACGCATATGATTAGGTTCTGCCAATGTGATGAAGACTTGAAATTAACCATAATACCTGCACAAATGTGCGCACGCGCAGATGAACGAATCACTCCCTGAGAGGATTTGTAGTTCCCGAGTCATACTGAAGATTCATTCAAAATGAACGAATCGTTCATGAACGGCCCATCACTAATTCACACCTGCTCTTCCACCAAAGGCCACTGTCGACTGATTGACTGACCAACCAAATGATCACCCCCATACACCCCCTTTTCTAAACCATACCTGTCAGCATTAGGATGTAAAAATAAGGGATACAAATGAAAGCACAAAACAGATTCACATTTAAGAGCTGGGGGCATCCCCTGGTGGTTCGGCAGTATGGATTGTGTATAGGGAGATTTGGCTCTCCAAAGATAAAAAATATGGGAGAAATATGGGAAATACCTTTAAAGGATGATAACGGGATAGAACTGTAAAAATACGGGAGAATCCCAGGAAAAACAGGAGCGTTCACAGGTATGCCCTAAACATAACCGAAAGTGTCTGATTGACCAGCTTCCACCCACTTCCCTAAGCCCAACCGACAGTGTTTTGAAAAGCAATCCAGAAAAAGAAAAGCCCCCTGATTTTAATCAAATTTTCTGATTTTACCACATTCTCACCCTGGCTTTTACTTGTTTATTTTTTGCCGTTTGTTTTTGTCTTACCTGCTTTCTGGAACCATTCTTCACTGGACTCGAACCCCGTTGTCATGGTCAACTCCTCTGCATCTCAAGTCAGATTACATATCCTGCAAGTTACTGGACAAGCTAGTAACAACGGGAAAGACATCCATACAGAAGTAAGCGGTCAGCTGCTAGCGTGGAAAAGTTGAAATGTAGAAACTTTTTTAAAATGAAATGCAGCCATACGTACTTTTGGCTACGTAATTTGCAATCTCCAGAAATGTATATAGGGCTACATTTTCAGAATTAACCTATATTGCCTTTCTGACAGCAGTGGATCACATGGCATCAGTGGAAATGTACATTATTATTGCCTGACATCATCTTACAAATGTTTTTTTCAGGTGTCCACTGATATATGGTGTTTCTAATAGTTTAAAACAATGTATTTGATTTTTTGACATCACCAAGAAAACCTTAAGAAAAGGTACCATTTTTCTGGGGATTTAAAAAAAAAAAATACTTCTGTGGTATGAATAATTTTGGCCTTGAATGTATGTAATAGGATGGGAAAGAAATTATTACTTAAGAAATTATAACTCCGCCTCTCCAAACCCCAAAGTTGAATGAGCCTGTAGATTTATAATTGATGAGTTCACTGTCTATGGGTGAGAGGATTTTCATTAATATGACAATGGAGCCAATCTTCCAGCTCTCCTTGATTGTCTTCAGATCCCACAGAGGCTAGATGTACTATACTGTTGATCGGTGGACTGTTGCCAGTTGCCATCTTTATCCAATCATTATCATTAAAGAAATATCACGTATGCATATTTCAGAGACTCATGTAAATGCTTTCTGACTGATGCGTAAAAATTTGTTGAAGCATATTGAAAGGCACCAGACAGAACAACGGAAACCTTTGAATTTCATTAACCAGGATGGGAAGCGCAATGTCTTCTTGGCTTTCATTATAAGGCACGCTGTGTTGAGTGAGTTGACTAGCACCAGGCAATTCAGTTAAGAAGGCTACCCAGGGTTTTTTGGGAGAGGCCTAATGTCACTCTTGATATATCTTCTTAGTACAGATGGAGAACTCCATCCCTTCCACAGATCCATTGGCAAGGTTTTTGAAGCAACCTCAGCATGAGTCTCCTTTTAATTTTGCTTAGGCAGATTACTTCCTTATAATTATCTCTAAACCACAACCTTTAAATGAATAAAAAAGATGCTACTTATAGGTGTAAATAGATACATGATTGCCAGCAATTACACCCAAAGGACGGAAGAGGAAGGTGCACCCTTAATACTTCGGCATGTGATAATTGTGCAGGACATTAGCAGAGCTCACTTTCTCTCTGTGGCAAGGACGAGATAAGTAGCCCTGCCATGGTGTACTGTCAGCAGGGTAAGTGTGAATGATGACCACAGCGGCGCTCGGCTTAGGAACATCTCCTTCACCCCTGGCTCTGTCCCCTCCACTGAGCTCGGAGATACCAGAGCGCTGGCCTCATTTGGATGCTGGCTTCCTTTTTAACTCCCCGTACCATTGCTCACCACAAAAGCAGCACACTGATCCAATGACAGCATGCGACCACACGTGCAGTTTTTATTCTAAGTAACAAAGCACACGCCATCTGCAGTAATACTCCTGTCGTTACCCATATGTTGAAGTTTAGAACTTAGCATGCAGGGCCGGAGTGGGACTCCTTTTTAGCTCTGGAGTTTCAAGCCATAGACCGGCCCACCTCAGTCGACGACTGACTATATTAAAATAACGTAATTTCCAATTCAGCTTCAAATGACACTAACATGTCTTTTTTAAGGACACAGCTGCTTTAGAACTTCAAATTTTTTTCATAAATATGAGAACATTAATTCTTTATAGATATCCAGTCCAAAAAAATGTACCCCTACATAAGTAACCCAAACATTATTTTATGTCTTAACACTGAAAATGAAAAAACAGGTGTATTATTCATTAATATTAATTAATATTTACTATGGTGGCGCTGTTTGGGGTGGAATGGGGTGCAGCCCGCAGGTTAATGCTGATCATCATTAACCTGCAGGCTGCATTTTGCTCACTGGGCTGCAAGAAAATAAATAAAAAGAGCTGACCAGCAGCAAAATAATAAACAAAAAGAGTGAGGTTATGGTCAAATAAACAAATAAACTGCTGAGAGTGAAAGCAGCTAGGGACACCGGCCCTCGATGCCAAAAAACAGACCGGCCCACCGGGAATTCTCCCGGTTCTCGCGATTAGCCAATCCGGGCCTATTAGCATGGTTCAAGAGTGCCACACATTTTAACACATGCACCTCAGGTTTTACTCCTACACCATCTTTCCTTGCAAACTACAAGGAAAGATGTAGGACACTTTGTCCAAACTGAGGGGAAGGTGTGCCTCTTAAAAGACACGTTAATACTGTCATCATTTACTCACCTGCATGTGGTTCCAAACCTGTATCATTTCATTTCTTTTGTGGAATGACCCGCCTCGTAAAAATTACATTACTAAACACCAACATGATGTGGCTAAATATCAACTTTGATATAAAGTTGGGAATATGTAAGTAGTTTACTAAACTTTATTGCAACTCTTAGACTTCAAGTGAGCATTACTTTAACTTAGCTAACAGGTCTCTTTTTTGGAAGCCTGTCCTCTGTGACACTCATCCAGTCTATTTTCCCCTACATGCTGAATGTATCTTGTCACTTTTTCTGTGTTATATCACCATTCTAAACATCCTATTAACTGCATCTTAAGGCATGTGACCCAAAGCTTTTTGCAAACTATGTTTTGTCCAAACTGAGAAGGTGTGCCTGTTTAAAGGCATGTCAATACTCACATCATTTACTCACCTCCATGTTGTTCCAAACCTGCATCACTTTATTATTATTATTTTTCATTATTAATTTTTTATATGTATATTTTAAATTTTTTATTATTTTTTTAATTATAAAAGATTTTTGTTCACCACCCACAAGAAAAGTCACAGTATGTCTTTAAAAAAGAAACATGATATCACATATTTTCAAAATTTAAATATACAAAAGTAATTTACTAATCTTATGTGCTGTATGATGGTGCAGTGGGTATATATCACAGCTGGCATTTCTCCAACTTTTGTAGTGCTGTTGCTTTTCTGTGTAAAGTTTGCATGTTCTCTTCATGTTTGCGTGGGTTTCCTTTGGGTCCTATAGTTTTCCCCACAAGTCCAAAGACATGCGCTATAGGTAATTGTCTGTAATGTATGTGTGTATGTCCTGGTCCTCCAGGTTGGGGGTTGAGTGTTGTGCTAACGACCCACCTTGTAAAAAATAGATGCTACGAAACATCATGGTGCGGCTAAATATCAACTTCAATATAAAAGGCCCTGGGAGTAAGTAAGTAATTTACTAAACTTTATTGCAACTCTTAGACTTCAATCTTTACTTTAATTCAGATAAAAGGTTTTAGCTAGCAGGTCTCTTTTTTGGTAGACTGTCTCCTATGCAACCCTGGCTCATTCTGAAAACGTAATCTCATGGATGTTTCTGGAGACTGCGAAATACATCCTAGGAGGTACGTATTTTTGCAGGTTTTGTTTTCGCGAATCCGCAAGAGGCCGCTGTGTGCGGTTTTTTGTATCTCAAATGTCTCTCGCGAGTGCCATTCACACATGCACTGTTCTCGCGTAAACCCACCAGAGGTTGCTGTCGAACAACTGAATGACTGAATTATTGAGAGGGCGACCGGCCAATCGACTGACCCACCTTCCTCCTTCCCAAAACCCAACCACTTTTACCGATAGACCCGCCCACCCACTTCTCTAAACTCAACCAATGGTTTACAAAAGCAGTCCAGAAAAAGAAAAGCCCTTGTCTGATGTTTACTGCGTTTTTGCGGATTTTATTACATTCTCACCCTGTTGTTAACTCGTTCCTTTTTATTTTTTGGATCTTGTTTTTGTCTTACCTGATTTCTCTTCCCCGGACTTGAACCCAGTCATCGTCATCGCCTCTCTGCGTCTCAAATCCGTCAACGTACACAACGAGCTAACTGGACAAACTAGTTGCGGAGGTAAAGCCCTCCACACGGAGGTAAGCGGTCAGCCGGTAAGTGCCAAAAGGAACGCCGTCATACCGCCCGGAGCCTTCGCTTAAAAAAAAATTAATTAAGCCATATATACCTCCGGCTACATAATTCGCGGTCTCCAAAAATGTTTACGGGACTACGTTTTCAGAATGAGCCTGTGTTGCTCCTATGACACTCATCCTGTCTTTATTATCTTGCATACTTAATGTATCTTCTCACTTTTTATTTGCTATACCACCACCATTCTCACTTTTATGAACAGTACAACTGCAATTTTAGGCACGTGACCTAAAGCTCAAATCTAGCTAAATGGCCCATTTCATCACTGGGTGACAGGGACAGCAATTTGCATACCAGTAGGGAAAAACCTTGCTGTGAATAGAAACCTATTGTTTTGTTTTATGAAAGTTACTGCACAATACATTTGCACCATTTAAATACATTCAGTATGCAAAAGCCTTTAAACTGTGCTTTCTGTATCCCACATTCATCAGAGTATGAATACAATTCAGTGGAATGAGAGAGACTGGCCTTTACAATTCTCTCTGGCTTCATTTTGTTAGTTTCAAATGTATTGAATTGCTGAATCATACTTGCTCTGATCTTATGTACATAAGAATGAAAGTATATTCACTTAGGCACAGGTATCGTAATCTTTACAAGCAAAGCAATGCATGGTCAAAAGGAGCACACAAAGAAACCGTTATCGGTTATAAAGCCAGTCACCTTCAAATATGGCTGTAGGCTATGATCTGTCCTTTGACAGATGGTTTTCAATCAAAGTTTGAAAACTCTGCCATCAAATGTCAGTGTTTTCAAAGTTACTGTATTATCCCTTTGTCAGGCAGCACGGAGGTCTTATTAGAAGTGATTTGAAAGTTAGGCTTCATGAACTCAAGAAGGGCTCAGGCTCTCGCTGCCCGTAATTTGATCCAATTAAAAAGCTTTGATGAGGAAGCCTCCTTCAACTGTCATTGAGGAAAGATAATGGTTTGGATTTCTGTTTATGGCTCAGCTATTCATTTATGGCAAGGAGGGGCAAATCATATTTAACGGTGTCTTAAACTTGACTCTTTTTTGGGGGGAGGGGAGGAGGTACAAGTACTATTTATTAAAATGTTCCATCTGAAACTCACCAACAGCATTAGCCGCAACACAATAAGTGAAGCACTGAAACAATCAATGAGTACACAGGGAGACAGATGGACTGTTTCACAACATGATCACACCTTTCTCAGCAGCTCAAATTAGACCCATCACACTTAGTCCTCCTCTGTGGACGTGTCTCCAGCAACAAAGCATGTCTAATTCAGAAAAGAGAGAAAAAAAAGAGTGCAAAATGTTTAAACGAGCTGGAAAATGTAATGCATCTGCCCAAGCCTGTGTGATGGGAGTCCATTGACTTCGATATGAATGTAGGATTTATGTGGCCATTTATGTATGCTGCGTTACGGCTGAAGGAGCATGGCCCTGTTCTATTACATGAGTTAACACTTCTGCGGAGATCACCTGAGACCTGCCTGACGTTTTTCTCTTCCCCCGCGCTCTCCCTCCTACTCCTCGGCTCTGGAGTGTGCTGAATGCCTGATTTCTCCCTGACAAGATGATCACATTATCCATGGCAATTTAAATCAGATAGACACTGGCAGGTTAAGGATTATCAGACGATGCGTTTCAGGAAGGCCTTACGCTAACACCGTATTCTAATATGGGTGATAAAGCGATACTTAAACCCTGGGTAGAGTGATACTTTAAGCATGTGATACCTCTTAAGTTTAATGAGATAGTTTGTTTAGCTGTTGTAATTGTATATGGAAATGCTGGGGATCCAGAATGATATTTTAAAGAGGAGAAGTGCCATGAAGAGAAAGTATTACTTAAATAGGATCAGGAAGACAAACTGAGCCAGTTCAGGTTCACTGTTCCCTATAGAAGTGAGGGTTTGCACGGAAGTTATTGGTATATAAATTGTGCATTTGAAAATGTAGCTTACATCAGTGGAATTTTCTTTTAAAGGTGTTTCTAAGTGCAAGTTTAATTATTTGCTATTCACACTCTGTAAATGTGAGATTAATCTGATGTGAGAACACATTGTAGGCACCTATAATAAGCAGATAGAAAGCAGGTTGATGCTTTAACATTCAGAATAAATCTGTATAACTTAAGGGGCAAAATCTTTGACGATGTGTTATCACTTACATTAGGTGTCCCCAACCACTGGGTCGTGACCCAGTCCTGGGTCATGAAGGAGTTTCTACAATAACACAAAATAACTCTATTACTCCATGAGATCCCACTTTATTGTGAGTTACCTCTTAAGAACCAATATCCATATCACATTCTGCACACTGGAAGCACTGCACCACTCCACTACTAGCATTGTAAATATTTCTAAACTTTTTTTCTGTAGAGTACGAACCAGATATTAACATCGGTGCAGAAATTGGTATCTGTTTGCATTGATTTGCAATGTATTTACAATACAGAGGTGCAACACCTGTGTTTAAAAGATTCAGTTACTCGATGAGAACTGGTTACAGAACTTTTCTTAGGTTATTCACGTTGTACCCTGACTAACATGCTATGAGTGTCATGTGACTGATTTCACTGGATTGATCATTCTACTTGGCTAATCACAATAATAAAAATTCAAAAATTTTCCTTTGGCTTAGTCTCTATTTTCAGAGGTCACCACAGTGGAATGAACCACCAACTATTCCAGCAAATGTTTTATGCAATGGATGCTCTTCCACCCACAACTCAGTACTCTTCTTAAGAAAAGCTACACAGTTGCAGTAATTTGAGTTTTTTGTAATTTGTTACTTTACACCACTGTGCTCAATATGCCAACAACCTGTGTGGTCCTGTAAATGCATTATGCCTTCTGCCTTGGTCTATGTATGTTGGGATAAACAGCTGACAAAATTTGCCTACCCAGCATGTAAATCAACCTTGTTATAATGCATGTGTAATATTTATTTATTCATTCATTTTCTGCTTAGTCCCTTTATTTATCTGGGGTCCCCACAGCGGAATGAACCGCCAATGTATCCATGTTTTACTCCCCTTCAGCGGCAACCCATCACTGGAAAACTTCCATACATACTCATTCACACACATACACTGTGGTTAATGTCAGCCTTTCCAATTCACCTATACCACTTCTTTGAACATGTGGGGGAAACCAGAGCACCCGGAGGAAACCCATGCAAACACAGGCAGAACATGCAAACTTAACACAGAAATGCCTACTGACCCAGCTGAGGCTCGAACCAGTGACCTTCTTGCTGTGAGACGACAGCACTACCTACTGCGCCACTGCATCGCCATTAAATCATATATTGTTTTTTAATTGCTTAGCTAAACAATCTAGTTTCACTAGTTTAAATAACGTAAGGAGTTTTATGTTAATACGTACAGTTCTACTTCAGAGAAGAGTCGCCAAAAAGGGTGAGTTGTGTAATGAGTTTAATTGGTTGTAGAGATGACTCTAAAAACTAGAAAGTTACATGTATTCCCAAAATATCCTAAAACCACAATGTCTGAAAATATATACCAATATACAGTGTTTTTGACATTAGGATCGAATGAAAATGAATCAAAAGTACTCGCATTAAAAACAACGCAAACACTGAAAGAGACTACTAGGTGAACTTGACATTATTTCTACAGCAAGTTGAGAGAACACTGAAGTATCAATGTCAATTCAAGATAGCTTTTCACATAGCAATGCAATCTCTTAAGCACCCAATCAGTCATACGGTACAGGCAGTCTGAGAGTTTCAGCTCATCAACCAGAGGCCTGTCGATCTCTAATAGAGCTCAAAGAAACATAAGACATTGTTTCTTTTTCTGACCCCAAACACACTGCCAGTCTTTGGAGCCTAGTCCACTGCAGGCCGTGGGAACAGATTGCTTCAATTACCACCTTCCTCACGTACCCGAATCCCCCCTGACACCGACTGCATCCATGCGCTAGAAAGGGATTTGAAAAGCAACATGTGGCTCCAGAACTCTGGGGGCCGATACTTTCCTCCACCAATCTATATTCCGTTTGAACCCAGAGATGTCTTCAGTCTAGCATCTACAAGCACGCTTAGATTCTCCTTAGATCAAATGCCTGTCCGTAAGCACTGATTTGTGAGGTTGACATTTCCTGTCTAAATGTATGGTGGAATCAGTTGAACTATAGTGAGAGCGTGTAAGCAAGATATACTGAAAATTACATTTTGCATTATATTGTGTAGACTATATTTCTAATAATTCTACAGTAACATTTGACTAAATTGCAAAAATATACTGAACCTGGTAATAATAACACACTTACACTGCATTTAACATTTACTGTACCTGAAATGCATTTGTATTTACATTATTTAAAATAAACAGGATGTTCTGATTGGGTATTTTTTCGAAATCATGTAAAGACAAGTCAAAGAGGGGAGGTAATTTTGTTTAACCTAAAGGGGTAGTGCACCTAATGCTGGAAATTCTGTCATCATTTAATCAGCCTTCACTTGTTCAAAACCAATTTGACTTTGTTTCATGATAAACCTGAAAGAATATATTTTGAAGAAAGCTGGAAACAGGTAACCATTGAACTACACAGTATTGATTTTTCCTAAAAAAAAAAAAAAGTTCAAGAGTTACCAGTTTTCAGTTTTCTCCAAAATATCTTCTTTTCAGGTTCACTCGAATAAATAAACTTTAAAGGGCACCTATGATGAAAATCATCTTTTGTGAGCTGTTTGGACAGAACTGTGTGTATGTATAGTGTGTCCACTGTCATACTGGGGTGATATAAACACCATAAGTCTCATTTTTTAAATGTCCTGTTGTAAAATAAGGATCCAGATCCCTCCCATTTTGAGGCCGACCGCAACTTGAAATAGTAGTGTGGTTTCCCCGCCCACTGAATTGATTGACACCTGCGTATTAACATGTCTCCATAGTAATGCATATAATCATATCAACAAGACAGGATGTGCACAAAGCAACTGGGATTAAAAGATTTGTTCAGCTCTTTGAGATCATCAATCATAATCATATGTGATCAAGAATAAGTTTTTCAATTTCAAATGTTTTTAAAACAGTGCATGTTTGTAATGAGTTACAGCTATTTTCTTTATCAGCACAGCCGTATGTCAGTACAATTATAAAAGAAGACGCTTCAATCCTGGTTTGTTGAATGTTAAATCAGGTTATTTTGTACATTAACATAACGTATATATCCATACAGCAGTGGACATTAATGTGTATCCTGTCACATTTGGTGTGCAAAAACAGTACAAAGTTAAATGCACACGCTGTGTGTGAGTTTGTCTATATGTGTGTGAATTTTATTACAACATTGTGTGTGACTCATTATCGCAGCATGGCTTGAATTAACTTCACAACAAATACATCAAATAATCATTGGGAAAGTTCTTAAAGTAGTATTTCTCTCAAACGTTACATGAGATCTGCTTCCTTCATGTCTGTCACTGTGCTTTTTATCTGACACAGCCCAGGTGGAGATTGAGGCTCACTTTGACAGGCACATGGGAACAGTGGGCGGGGAGAACTAGCATTAAAGGCACAGGCAACAAAAACATCTACAGTATGTTTAGAGCAGAGAATCTAATATTCTCAAAAGGTATATTAAATAATGTGATGGATGTTTTGAGCTGAAACTTTACAGACACTTTCTGGAGACGTAAAAAACTTGAAAAAAAAAAAAAAGTAAAATAGGTGCCCTTTAAAGGTTTAAAGCACTTGAGGGTTAGTGAAACAGTGCGTACATTTCTATTTTGGGTTGAACTATGCCTTTAACTTGACAAAAACATTGTGTAATGTATTTACATAGAAAGCGAGCATCTAGTCTATCCAGGAAACTAAATCTTTACTATACTTTTATAGGTTTTGATGCATGAAAATATGTTCTACCAACATTGGTATGGCCTAAATATTTGTTTTAAAATGCTTTTTAAAAAATCCTATTAACTTCAAAGTTTCGATCAATCAATATATTTTTATTTACTTTTTAGATGTAAAAAATAAGTAAATCAACCCTTAATATGTCCCATTTTTTGTAATATCTCTGGTTTGGCTTGACCCACTCAGAGCAAGATTCACACCAGTATGGTATTGAAGCTGGGTGCACTAATAAAGACCCTAAAGACCACAGTATCAGATTCTAGTGTGCCTCTTGAGACCAGGGGAATGAGTTTTACTCGCACAACTCTAAATCACTAGCTACTATACCCTCACCTTCCCTAAACCTCACTGCCATCCAGGTCACGGCACCAATGTAACCCCTTCGGTTCTACTCACCATGTGCAGAACAGAATTCAAACTGGCAATTCCGTCATGGGAGGTGGATACACTAATGAGGACCCTAAAGATTGTAGCCTCCATTGTCAGTCACTAGGGATTGGGGAAGTCAGGTTTACTAGCACAGCTTTTACTGGCTAGAATCTGTTACACTCACCCTCACTAAACCTCACTTCGTTCCAGGTCATGGCACCAATGAAACCTTTAGAGTCAGTCGCTGGTGCACCTCTTGAGGCCAGCAGAGGGAATTTAATACAGATCTTACTACTACAGATGGAGTCCATTGCGTTGAAAACATTGGTTCTTAATTTTTCTCTGTAGCAATAAATTAATCTGACTAATAATAAATTATTCACATGTGAAATTATAATTAGTTATTATGTTAAAAGCAAAAAGCTTCAGCATTTGTAAAAAATGTATTATACATAAACCTTTGGGCTTTTATTTGTTTTAAAAGCTGCATCTAAATTGTCATATAGAGTTATATATATATACACACATACATATATATACACATACACACACACACACACACACACACACACACACATATATATATATATATATATATATATATATATATATATATATATATATATACAGTTAAAGTCAGAATTATTAGCTCCCCAAAATTTTTAGCCCCTTGTTTATTTTTTACCCCAATTTCTGTTTAACGGACAGAAGATTTCTTCAACACATTTCTAAGCATAATAGTTTTAATAACTCCTCTCTAATAACTGATTTATTTTATCTTTGCCATGATGACAGTAAATATTTAACCAGATATTTTTCAAGACTAATAATTTTGAAACAAGTTTTTATACCATCAGGCAACTGGTTCTGTTTGCTTGACCATAAAATTTACAATCATCTCGATGAGGGACATTAATTGCATTAAAAGCAACGAATGATTTTTTCCCCATAATAAAAGTAAATCAATTCATTTAACTCATTAATTAAATAACCCTAGTTAGGACAAAATGCTTATTACTTTAATATTTCACTCACTCACCTAGGCATATCTTGACAGTCAGCAGCAGCAGCAGAGAATCATGCCTCTAATTGCAGGCCACAGTTGAGAAATTGACTAATTGATCGAGGCCCTCGGAAGCTGGATTTCTTATATCAACAGTGCAGTAAGTCTAGCGGAGTCTTGTCTTTGACGGTTCGCAGTGCATCTGACGGTGAACACGAGATCTCAGCGGGCTCTTTTGTTCAGCAGGGGGGACGTATCATCTGCACCTTTCCCCAGCCCCTCAGATATCCCTCTAAATCAGCATTAGAAAGGTTAGCCCAGTGCTGATAGCTTGCCACAGATGATACAGTGTGCATGTCAGAGAGCTCCTCTGGATGAAGGCATAGCTCCCTGTACACCACAGATGCACGGGGAAGATGTATGACTGTGCTTTAATGAAGGCAAGATGGGAGCGCCGGCCACTAAGGAAGCGTCTCTATTGAGCAGGTAGGGCACTTATCGTGCCCCTGAGTGTGTGTGATGGCGTTTCTGATGCCTGAGGCTGAGGACAAGCTGCGATGGTACACAAAGTTCAGAAAACCTATTCTGCCTTTAATGCCGTCAAACAGGGTGTGAAATAAGACGTGGAGTTCTTCAACTACGGATCGGAAACTGTTTAATGCTGCATTACTGTGCGGAAAAAACATTCGACAAGCTAAATTCACTTCACCACAAGGAGGAATTACGATATAAAGTCACTTTAAACAAAGAATTAAAAATGCATTACTTGGATACAAGTATAGTAAAAGTGTGTGTTATGTTGCTTTTTGCATTTTATTAAGCTAAAGATTACATTTTTAATATAATATTGTTCCAGTCCAGGTTCATTGGAGATATGTGCCCAGGGATTCAATTTTGAGAACCAAGACATATGTACCCTGGACTACTTCTTGCAGCTTTTGCTTTCACAAATCCACAAGAGGCCGCCGTCTACATTTTAAACAATCTCAAAAATGTTACTGTTTTTTTTTTTCTTTCTTATACTTGGCATTTCTCATAAATACACCAGAGGTCGCTATGTACATTTCTGCCAATCTCAACATCCTTCTTATGTGCACACATGAGAGAAGGCGGTCAGCTCTATGTTGTGCATAATATATCAGCTTTTTATCGACTGACCCACCTACTCGTCTACTTTAACCCAACCGATAGTTTTAAAATAGTTTTTTAGAAGCAAATTAGAACAAAAACGCTGTTGCAGCTATGGGCTTTTACCATAATCTCACACAGATTTTTTAGTTCTTTTTTTTTTTTTTTACTTTATCGCGTTTCTGGAACCCTCTTTCTCGACATATCAAGTCTGACACTACTTGTTGTGACCTACCAAGCAAACAAAGGCAAGGCAAGTTTATTTATATAGCACATTTCATACACAGTGGCAATTAAAAGTGATTTACATATACAGAAAAATAAAAACAAATAATAATAATAAAAACATAAAAACAGATAAAATGTGTTATAAAAGAATAAAAATAAAAAATAAAACACACATAATAGTGCCAGACGTGGCACAGTGCTCATTTAGTAAAGAAACAGGTAAACAGATGTGTTTTCAGTCTTGATTTGAATGTGCCTAATTATGGAGCACATCTGATCATTTCTGAAAGCTGATTCCAGCAGCGAGGGGTGTAGTAGCTGAAAGCTGATACACCCTGTTTTGTCTGAACTCTTGAAATTTCTAAGTTATTTGATCCTAAAGATCTGAGTGATCTGTGAGGTTTGTACTCAGTGAGCATATCTGTATTGTATTGAGGTCGTAGGCCATTTAGTTATTTATAGACCAGTAATAATACTTTTAAATCTATTCTAAATGTAACTGGGACCCAGTTTAACCCCTTCCACAGCGCCCCGACGAGGTCGCACTGAGGTGCTGTTTTTTCCACATGTCAATGTTTATGAATAGATTACGTCAAAAAAGACAAAAGTAGTCTTGAAAAACTTCACATCAGTTTAAAGCTACATTACCTAAGCACCATTTGCAGCTTGTTGTTTTTCAATGGAAAGCTTATAAAGAATGTATTTGCTAAATTTGTGTAAGTTTTGCAGAAAACGCTTATTAGATATGGCGTACATATCATGTAATAACAACACACACACACATTCATTGCTGTGCATCACAGTTTATTTTGAAAGGTAAGAGTCCATGGAAAACATCCCATCAAACACATTTAGTCCACTGACACAATAGTTTTGAATTATGGATGGTTATTCATTTTTTTATGTCCCCGTTTCTGCCGGAGACCTATTGTTTACACCGTTTTACCATGGTACTCACACGTGAAAACGCCGTCTTTGGAGTAAAAGACCAGTCGATGTCATAGCTTACAATGTTACAGATAAAATGAGACCACAAACTAAATAAAAAAGTCCAACTTATAGTTACTAAAATCTAAACAAAGCCGGAGATTTGTTTTTATCTCATTAGTTGACTCAGAGGGAGCATGAAAAGGTTGAACAAGAGCGGTGACAGAATCAAGCCTTTTGGGACTCCACGTCATGGGTGACCACCTCGACCTATGGTCACCTATACTGACATGGTAACCTCTTCCTTCAAGGTAAGATCTGAACCATTTGAGAACCAGTAACACTGGAAAAAAGAACTGTCCATACGGAAGTAAGCATTTACCGGTACTTCCCCATAGCGTTCATTTTACACAAAATGCAGCCATATGTTCCCATAAGGACATAAAAGGCCTTGAGATGAAGAATCATATACAGTAAGTCCATATTTTCAAATTTTGAGTAATTTTTTTTTTTTTTTTGGTTGTGAACGTTATATTATATATATATATATATTTTTTTTTATTTGAAGATAGACAACAAAAGTTTCTCAATTTTAAGGAGATAACATTTTTCAGTGTCAGTGTTAAAAATCTTTAAAAAGTTATTGTGATTTATATTTCTCAAATGTGAAAGAATGTATAATGTCCAGTTAGTGTGGAATAACAGAATAGCTCCGATTCATCATATCACTTTCAACCACTAAAGATTTGATTCCTTTATCTTAGTTTTAATATAGTTAGAGAAACTTCCGGTTAATATTAAGCATTTCTTTCAAGTTTATTGTTATTAATTAAAAACAGAAAATACAATATGAACAATGTACAATACAAATAACTTCTTACAGTACAGGCAATAACAATCAATTATTAACAAACAATAAATAAACACAACAATAAATACATACAATGCAGACAAACATCATAGCTAAATATTGTCGTTTATGTAGAAATATACACAGGTGCTCTGGTTTATATGCAACGTCAAACTCTACTCCGCCATCTCACAGTATAAATAAATATATAAACAAATAAAACTCTGCTTGCCGTGCTTTACACAGGACTGGTGGGGAAATATGCAATGATACAGCTTTATTATATATGACATGTGGTTTATTTTGATAGTTTAACTGTTTTTGTTTAGCGATCCTCCATTTGTCCATGATGGCTCTCCTTTTTTTTTTTTTTTACAGAGGATCTGCCTTTTAATCTCCAAAGCAGACGTGGCATGCACTCATATTTCTTGGTTCTCAAAAATGTATCCCTGGGCACATTTTCCCAAATAGCCTGTGATGCACTTTTACAGATGGGGCCTTTAGAAATGCACGTCTCAGAAAACAGAATGCCAAATTCAGGAAATACATTACCATTAGGGGGCAGCCGAGCTTCAATCTCTGTAGTGGCCAGTTCTGAAGATGGACTTAATCCCGCGGGTGGCTGTTTCTCCGTGGAAGGTGGACATGTTTTCTACATGTTTTGTTAATATTTGCTAAAATCTAATACAATGCTGCGCCTGGGAAAATTGTGTTTATTGCTTTCTGATGAGAGAAATCGTTTCATTTTAGACACAGTATTGGCACTAATAGCACTAATATTACATATTTGACTGTAGGCCATACAAACTTTTCACAGAGCTCAGTTAAATATTATTTGATTAGGCTAGTTATCATTAAGCTGTTAAAACCAAAACGAATGGTAAAATACAAGTTATAATTTAATTTAATATAGTTTATATAGATACATAAAATATAATTTAATAGCCTATATATAATTTAGGCTGAATTATTATAAATAAATAAATAAAGTTTAAGAAGCTAAGACAACCCAGGAGTTTAAGAGTGTATATACAGGACAAAAAAATTACACATATGTGATGTTACACTTGTTGCTCGTGTGATATTGATTCTCTATTTCATATGATAGAAATAGAAAGGGGGAAAACTCATGCAGGACAGTTTTAATCAGATATCTTGAAATTTAGGGGAATATAAATGCACTATAAAGTCTTTGCTATGAATTGTTGTCCTGCATCAATCTACAAACTGTATTAAATGTAATATAAATTACAATCCTATGGAGGAGAGTCGTACATGATGCATTAATTGCGTTAACATTGTAAAAAAAGAAATTCCATATTCAGTAAATTAATCAAGTTAATGCATTCAATCTGAACACAAAGTTTCTATTCCTAAACCTCTTCTGTCATTAACACCGTCAAACAGGGTGTGAAATAAGAACATGGAGTTCTTCAACTGCAGAATTAAATCTGTTTAATGCAGCATTACTGTACGGAAAAAAAAAACGTTCGACAAGCTAAATTCACTTCACCGCAAAGAAGAATTATTAATGTATCAATAATGCACAACTGAACCTGTGCCTGTGCAGGAATTCGATTGAAACAGCAAAGGAAGACAGAGTGATTTGCAATTTAATTGCTTCCTCTCTTATTTTGTGAAATAAATAAATAAATAAATAAAAAACACTGACACAGATTCTAAAGCAATCGGTGTAATTCTCATGGTGCCCGTTGCCTAACTTCCATTGTTTCTTAAAGAAGGTGTATAAAGGCGAGTGCCTTTGATAAGTGTCTTTGATGTGCTTGCAGAGACAGAATGAAGTCGTGTTTCTTTTTGAGATGTGCTGTCGTCGTGCTATAAAGACAATAGTCTTTGGCACGTCCTGAGATGGCCACTGTAGATTTAAATGATTGCAAACTGTCCAAGTTGAGCATTGTAAAGCACTGCTGTTCTGTTTTCTCTGTCTGTCAGAAGAAAAAGACATTGTGTGCATTTAGAATAGTTGCTGATCGCGATGGTATTCCGGGCTGTGCTCCTGAAGCAGTACAGAACATTATGGAGAGTAGGGCAAATGACATTTGTGCGTCATCAGTAGGCCCACTATGAATCTGTGTGTTTAAAAAATTCAGCAGATTTTTTTGCTTATCATTGAGTCTGTTAATTTGCTTATGTAAATGTGTGTAAATAAAAAAAAAAATAAATAAATAAAAAAACATATATAAATATATAAATATATATATATATATATATATATATATATATATATATATATATATATATATATATATATATATATATATATATATATATATATATATATACGCACACACACATACAGTATATGTCGTATTCATTTATTAATATTCTTTTCGGCTTAGTCCCTTTATTAATCTGGGGTCGCCACAGCGGAATGAACCGCCAACTTATTCAGCACATGTTTTACACAGCGGATGTCCTTCCAGCCACAACCAATCACCGGGACACATCCACACACACTCACTTACACACATATACACTAGAGTCAATTTTAGCAAACCCAGTTCACCTATACCACATGTACCACTTGTGGGGGAAACCTGAGCACCTGGAGGAAATCCACTCGAACTCGGGGAGAACATGCAAACTTCACACAGAAATGACAACTAAACCAGACAGTCGCCATATATATAGTACATTGTTTTAGGCTGTTTATTTACAGTGCA
This sequence comes from Danio rerio, assembly GCF_052040795.2. Classification (NCBI taxonomy): domain Eukaryota; kingdom Metazoa; phylum Chordata; class Actinopteri; order Cypriniformes; family Danionidae; genus Danio; species Danio rerio. The sequence goes on along the minus strand of NC_141023.1, from coordinate 43,887,793 downwards.
GGGGTGAAGAAAGTGCAGGGTTTGAAAGGCAAGGTGTCTATGGTCCCAGTTAGTGCAGGTCCGATGTGAGTAAGTGGAGTGCCGATCGTGGGTAGCTGGAGAAGAGACCGCCACAAGCCTTCCGTCAAAACATGCTCTCTCCCCAGCTAGAAAAATTCATGTGGCTCAAATCCGGCCCACACCAGACACTTACATCCGGTCCACATACCGCATGGAATGACACTTGGGCACTTAGGCGGTCCGCTCTTGTATGCAAGATCTGGGCCACAATTAAGCCATAGCAATATCACATATCAGCCAGAATTCAACCAAAAAAAAACAGAACTGACCTTATTCTGGACCACATATTGCTTTTATCTTAACCCCTATATCTTACACACATAATCCCAGCATGCATTGCAGTATGAATGCATTATATTACTTATTTAGGCTACCATTTTCATTATTTGCTTTTGATTGAGCTGTTTATGGGCGAGGCAGTGGCGCAGTAGGTGGTGCTGTGGCCTCACAGCAAGAAGGTCGCTGGTTCGAACCTCGGCTCAGTTGGCGTTTCTGTGTGGAGTTTGCATGTTCTCCCTGCCTTTGCGTGGGTTTCCTCCAGGTGCTCTGGTTTCCCCCACAGTCCAAAGACATGCGGTACAGGTGATTTGGGTAAGCTAAATTGTCCATAGTGTATAAGTGTGTGTGTGGATGTTTCCCAGAGATGGGTTGGGGCTAAAAGGGCATCCGCTGTGTAAAAAAAAAACTAGCTGGATAAGTTAAACTAAGCCGACTAAGCCGACAAGAAAATGAATGAATGAATGAGCTGTTTATGTTATCTTAATTTTAGTATCCTGTTTGTGAGTTTTGTTCATTTTGTTTATTGTCACCATTGTTGAGGTTCATACTCTGATTATTGATGTCTCTGTGAGCAGAAGTTGAACCATAGAGTTTTTTTTAGTTTATAAACCTTCAAAATTCTGTGGAATGCGCAAGCATGTTATTACGTTACTTCTAATAATGGATTAAACATTGGTTAACATCAGTAAAATTTATTATTTCATCACAGGTTGTACCTTACCTAATTTTATTTTATTTTATACACTATATTTTATTTAATTTAATTTATATTTTATCTTATTGTTTGCTGTAATAAATAAACTTTTTAAACAAAGTTCATAAAAGTTACATCAGCTCAAATGGAAAATTTATATTAAGAGGTTCAGGGCTATGAGACCAACTTAAGCAAACACTTTTCTCCATGATGGTGACTCTAGTCTATGTGGTCCACATACGTTTTAAGAAAACTGGGCCACATTTGCCATATCTTCTCTGGGCTGCTTTAGACTCACAGCCACATTAACCAGAGCTAACTGTGCCCAATATTTACCAAAAGTAACTCACATTCGTTTTAGGGTAATTGGGCCACATTTGCCATATCTTCTCTGGGCCACTATAGACTCAAATCCACATTAGCCATAGCTTAATGTGCCGAATATTAACAAAAAGTGGCCCACATTTGTTTAGAAATAACTGGGCCACATTTGCCTTTTTTTTTCTGGGCCACAATAGGCTCACACCAGCAACAACCAGAGCTTACTGTGCCAAATATTTGCCAAAAGTGGCACACATATGTCTTAAGATAACTGGGCCACATTTGCACCTACACATATGAGCCACTTCAGGTTTAGACCCAGATTACCCTTAAATGACTGCCACATTTTTGCCAACTGTGGCCCTCACTTGTCCTCCATCATTTGGGCCAAATTGATCATTTTTTTACATGGGCAACATTACAAGCTCACATTCAGATTACATTTTGCCATAAGTGCCAAATCGTTGCCTTAAAAGGCCCATATAGGAATTTGAATATTTGGCCCCCTTTGCCATCGTACAGGTGGGCCACTTTAGGCTCACATTCATTTTGTCTGGGCCGAAGGAAAACCAATAGTGCCGCATAACTGCCTAAAGTGGTCCATATTCACATACTATCTGGATCACTACTCCTCCAGCGTCGAGCCTTATATTCCCCTCTCTTAACGAGTCTCAGCTGGCCCCGATCGGCATGCTGATTGAGATGAGGGAGTTAAAACCACACTGGCAGGTTTAATTCATATAAATATGTACAAGTTCAGTCATACAAAAGTGTGCGATTTTAAAAAGTGTAGCACATAAACCCACTCCTAAACAAAACCCTCATTGGGGGATAAGCAAATTGTATTGAATTGTAACAATGTGTTAGTACGAATTTATACAATTTAGCCACTATATCAAAATATAATAACTGCCTTGAGATTGTGTTGGATTTTTTTACAATGTTCTGCCCAGTAATAGCAAACAATGTTCACAGATTCTGTCTGTTTGTCTGTTTTAGTTAATTTAGTTAGTGTAATCAATAAAAATGAGGGAAATCCCATCCAAAGGTGAAAGGTTTTGATTGCTTTATGTGACATTTTTAACCCAGCAGTTGGGTTTGCAGTACACTTTAAAAAACGCTGGTTTGTTTTAACGCAAAGTTGAGGCAAATGTAGACAAACACAACTCTGAAAGTGTTGTTTGTCCATATTTGACTCAACATTTGGTATAAAATGTTTTACAGAGTAAAATGTTTTATTAAAGGCATAGAGATTACCCATAAATTAATTATTATCTTTGTTCTGTTGAACACAAAAGAAGATGTTTTAAAGAATGTTGGAAAATGGTAACCAGTGTTGGGAAAAATTACTTTACATTACAATATTTGGGTTATGCCCCCAAAAAAGTAACTGGCTGAGGCTTAATCTCTTTCAGAACTTGCATGGTTTTCTTTTTCTTTCTATTAAATAGAGGAGCTCAGCAATTAACAACACACTGTATAACCGTCATTTACCTTTAAAAAACATGCAAAAATAATAATGTAGCATAATGTTATCTTTCTGAGAATTTCCTAACCTCTGACCTATACATGCTGTATATACTGATTAATAAAAGTTTAAAGCAATGCGTTTGCTACTACTTTTGTACATTTTGTTCTATTAACTAAAATCAGAGGCGACGTGGTGGCACAGTAGGTGGTGCTGTCGCCTCATAGCAAGTAGGTCACTGGTTCGAGCCTTGGCTGGATCTGTTGGCATTTCTGTGTGGAGTTTGCATGTTCTCCCCTAGTTTGCATGGGTTTTCTTTGGGTGCTTCAGTTTCCCCCACTGTCCAAAGATATGCAGTACAGGTGAATTGGGTAAGCTAAATTGTTAAATAGTGTATAAGTATAAATGAGTGCGTATGGATGTTTCCCAGAGATGGGCTGCAGCTGGAAGGGCATCTGCTGCATAGAAAATGTGCTGGATAAGTTGGTGGTTCATTCCACTGTGGTCACCCTGGATTAATAAAGGGACTAAGCCGAAAAGAAAATGAATAAAAAATAAAATCACCGTCCATTCAGATAATCCTCTTTTGCTTTTCTTCCAAATAGTGAGAATATTTCCATAGCAGAAATGTAAAGCTCTGCCATCTTCCTTTTTGCCTGTTCCTGCATTTTCTCATTGTGTGTGGAATTCAATGTGACTATGATCATTTTAATTCAGCAATTCAGTATTTTTTAAAAGCAAGTTAACTAAAAAATAAATCACTTAACATTTTATGTGTAGGTATAGTGTATAGGCGGTCATATTGGGGTGATATAAACACACCGAGTTCTTTTTTTTTTTTCAATTTAAAAACATAAAAACGATGGACCAATTGGAGCAGTTTTCAGACTGACCACAACTTGACTTAGGAGTGCGGTCCCCCTGCCCACTGAACTGATTGACAGCTGCTTAACATGTCCCGGTAGTCACGTGTATAATCATGTCAACAAGAGAAGACGAGCGCAATGCAACCGGGCCTAAAAGGTCTGTTCAGTTCACTAGGATCATCAATCATCATCAAATGTGATCAAGAGTGAGTTTCACAAGTTTAAAATGTTTTAAAACAGTGCACGTGTGTAATGAATTACAGCGATTTACTTCTGAATTACTTCATCTCACAACCGCGTGTCAGAATTAGGAAAGAAGACGCTTTAATCCTGCTTTTTGGATGTTAAATCAGGTTTATTTTGTACATTAACATAACAAATACCCATACAGCAGTGGAGATTAGCCTGTGTCCTGTCACATATGCCTGCAAAAAGAGTGCAAAGCTAAACGTGCTGTCTGTATCTAAATGCGTATCGTGTCTGTGCTGGATATGTGTGTGTATGTATGTGTGTGTGCACGTGAACTTTGTAACGACATTGGCATTGTAACTTAACACATATGCAGCAAATAATCATCATGGTTAAAGTTCTTACTGTAGTATTACTCACGAACGCTACGTGAGATCTGCTTCCTTTATGTCTGTTTGTTGTCTGACGCAGCCAAGGGAGGAGATTAAGGCACGCAGAAAGGCACGTAGAAATGGTGGGCGGGGAGGACTCTCCTATAAGACACAGAACGGCAAAACCGCCACCCAGTAACAAATATTATTACTTAATTTTTTTAAGTAATGCGTTACTTTACTCGTTACTTAGAAAAGTAATGTTATAACATAACTCGTGTTACTTGCAATGCCTCACTCCCAACACTGCTAGTAACCATTCACTTTCATAGTTTTTTTTTTTTTTTTTTTCCTGTAGATGTCAATGGGTACTGATTACTGGGATATTCTTTAATATCTTGTTTTGTGTTCAATGCCAAAAACAAAACAAAAAAACTCAAACTTGTTTGGAACAAGTCAAAGGTGAGTAAATAATAACATGATTTTCATTTTTAAGTGAATTATCACTTTAACTACCTAATGAGATCATATTCTCACTATAAACTTCTGATTATGCCCTAGATGCCATTTAAAACCATTCCAATGTAGCAAAAAGGTGTGTGCAGTCAGTGAAAAAAATGAATATTCCCCAAATATCATTCGCAAAGTAGTTCAATAAGTCGTTCATAAGCAACGCGGTCGTTTCAGTTCTTAAAACACACTATTAGCATGAAAGAAAAGTGCAAACGTGTCGCTCTGCTGGTGTCAAAGAATCAATCAGCCAAACTATTCCATAGACTGACAGCACACAGAGCCCATGGGGACTTTCCTCAGCAGATAATAGAAAACAATTAAATGCTGAAGCTGTGAGGTTGGAGGTAGCATAAGGAGCTTATGGGGAAATGTGATCCTTCAGCCAGTTCACTTATAGCTCTTCGGCTTCATTTCTGGCTTTCCCTTATTCCCATTCAGACTGAGAATAACCTTCAAGCACAATGGTCTTCCTATAAGCCTTGTGGAAATAGAGGTAGAACAGTTTGACTGCTTATGTTAAAGTTCAGAATAAATTATTTATCTGCTGTGATTCAAAATGCAGATTCTTAGCTATAGTTGTTAAAAAAAAGTGTCAAAGTTAAGCATCTGTCAGCATGCGAAGCTTATCTTTGGTATATATTAGCATATTATTAGCACAAAATTATCATTCATACAGTAATGTACATTTAAACATACCAAAAGAGGTATTGTAATGAGCGTTATGATTAAATCTTAGACCTTCAGACTCCAAGATGATCTATTATGACACAGTTTTAGTTGTAATTACTGTTCAAAATTTAGCCTTAAGGTAAAAGATTAATATTAATTATTTAAAAACAGATGTATTCATTATCTCTTATTGGCATTTGGCAACAAGTCTTTCAGAAAAGTGTTAATAAGACTCTTGTATGATGTGAGAACAATTAAAGGGATAAACTTTTATTTTTGGTTTCAAAAAATAGATTATAACATCAGGAATGTAGACTTAATCTGTTTTACATTAACAAAACCACCAACTCTGTTGAAGAAGACATTTTATTAAAAAAAAATTTATTTATTAATTTTTTATTTTTTTATATAATAAAAAAGTATTGTTCCAATAATGTTGCATTAAATTTATTTTTTAACTTAAAATAAAAAATATGTATTTATTAAATAATAAAAAACTTATACAGAATTTCTCCCAATAGTTACTTTAGTTTAGGTATTTTACAGCCACAAATGAAATTCCCCGATTGTTGCAGAGTGGTCATAATTAAATTACTTAAAATGATTTGTACTTAAATGAATACGTTATTATTTTAATGTTCAATTATTTATTTCTATAGCGCTTTTACAATGTAGATTGTGTCAAAACAGCTTAATATAGAAGTTCTAGTAAATGTAAACTGTGTCAGTCCAGTTTTAGAGTTGAAATTCAGTGTGGTTTAAATTTCACTGCTGAAAGTCCAAACGCTGAGAAGTAATCCATCGATGCGCAGCTCCACAAGTCCCAACCAAGCAAGCCAGTGGCGGCAGTGGCGAGAAACAAAGCTTTACCAACTGACGAAAGTGAAGGCAAACTTAATGTGCAGAGCTCCAGTCTAGAAGCCAGAGGTTGGAGAGGGCTGGACGTCCATTGTGGAGAAGCTGCAGGTGTGAGTAGGTCACGGGCGGGTGTTCAGGCTTGACCATAAGATCAATGCGCAGACTTGTCTGTCACTGGGGTCTTTCAGGACTTGGTCTCATGCTCTCCACTCCTCCATGACTGCCACAACATCGGCTCAGCATACGGCCTGGTCCAGGAATATGGATACATCTAGAAGTCCTCTATGGTTGGCATCCTCTCTTCACAGGTCTTGGATCAATCTCTAGAGGCTTCGGGATGAGTATCCCCAAGTGGAAATAGGGAACAAAGAAAATATTACCGTGCCTGCTGTTCATAATCTATTTAAACAAGAGATATTAAATATAAAGGTGAAAATGGTGTTATAAATGAAAATAGCAGTTATATAAACAAACATGTAAATCATATGAGTATTTCTAAGGAAATGTCTGGTGCATTAGTGTGTCTAGCAGGTGGTTGTCAAGCCCACTCACCTGCATGGAGCACACTGATGCATCATATCGTTATGATGCACTAAGTGTATGCTTTACTAAAAAGATAGGTCTTTAATCTAGTTTTGAACTGAGAGAGTGTGTCTGAGCCTCGGACATCATCAGAAAGGTTATTATCGTATCATATCATAGCATAGCATAGCATATCATTAGATAATTTCATTATTATAAAAAAACATTCACAGAATGTGGCAGAATGGGACACAAAAAATACATTATAATGGTTATTTTTAGGTTTTTATCATTATTTTAATCTTATTATTTACAACCATAAAATAATTTTGCCAGAAAACTGCAGGGTGTTTTTTAAAAAAATACCTTTTAAAAAATATTCTATAATAGTTATTTTTGGGTCATTATTTTACAGCACTAAAATAATGTTTGAATAACATTGTAGAATTTTAAATCTAGCATTCTATTTTAATTAAAGAAAACATTCTTGGCTAATCAAAAACAAACCTCAAAAAGAACATTCTAAAAACATTAGTTGTTGTTTTAATTTGTGTTTTTAAAATAATTTTTTCTTTGGTTGAAGTTTTTTATTGTTTGTTTGTTTGTTTCTTTCTTTCTTTTGGCTGTTTGGTTGATAGAAAATATATACTGAGACATATACACTCAACGACCACTTTAATAGATACACCTTACTAGTACAGAGTTTGGACCCACTTTTGCCCTTTTGTGGCAGAGATTCAGTAAGGTACAGGAAGTATATTCCTCAAAGATTTTAGTCCTTATTGACATAATAGCATCATGCAGTTGCTGCAAATTTGTCAGCTGCACATCCATTCACCCATTCACCACAACCCAAAGGTGCTCTATAGAATTGATTTCTGGTGAATTTCGAGGCCATTTGAGTACAGTGAACTTATTGTCATGTTTAAAAAACGCTATCCTGCTGGTAGTAGCCATCAGAAGATGAGTACACTGTGGTCATAAATGGATGGACATGGTCAGCAACAATTCTCAGGTAGGCTGTGGCGTTGTCACATGCTCAATTGGTACTAATGGGCCCAAAAGCCTTCTGCTGCTGTAGCCCATCCACCTCAAGATTGGACGTGTTGTGTGTTCAGAGATGCTCTTCTGCATACCTTGGTTGTAACGAGTGGTTATTTGAGTTACTTTTGCCATTCTACCAGCTGGAACCACTCTAACCACTCTACTCTGGCATCAACAAGGCATTTGCGCCCACAGAACTGCCGCTCACTGGATATTTTCTCTTTTTAAGACCATTCTCTGTAAACCCTCGAGATGGTTGTGCATGAAAATCATAGTAGATCAGCAGTTTCTAAAATACTCTGACCAGCCCATCAGGCACCAACAACCATGCCACGTTCAGTCACTTAAATCACCTTTCTTCCCCGTTCTGATGCTCAGAATTTCAGCAGATCGTCTTGACCATGTCTACATGTCTAAATGCATTAAGTTGCTGTCATGTGATTGGCTGATTTGAAATTTGCATTAACAAAGCAGTTAGACAGGTGTACCTAATAAAGTGTCCAGTGAGTGTATTTATAGTTGGTGTTTTCTCGTTTAAAGTTGACGCATACTTTAAGGATGAATTCAATCAAATCAACTCTTCATTTATTATAATCATGCTGTCTGTTATGCTTGTCTTATACCGTATCTGTTCAGCTATTATTTATGACAGATTTGATTTTTCTTTTTCTTTTATTTCATTATTATTTTTGTTTAGCAATACATTTCTGGTAGGTTGCGGCTCTTTTCCTCAGGCAATGTGAAGCTGGTGGGCAGCTGATAGAGAGAGCACAGCAGCCTAATCCGATGTTGTGTTCATAATTGTGAATGAACAGATACGCATTCATTAAACATAACTCTGAAAGCTGTGTACGGTACAATTTTTTGACTTCAGCTTTCTGCGCTCAGAGCCTTGTTATTTATAGGATATTGTATCTGCTTTAAAGAAATAAAGTGATTTAAAACTTGCTTGAGATGGGTGGTTATTTAATATTTAAGGATAATATTCATTTATTTACTTAATCAATCAAGAGTACAACTGCTTGTAGTGCATGATTGTCAAACACAATAGGGAGTTTTACTTCCTTAATGAAAATGACATTTGTAAAGGGTTACTGAAACAAACAAAACATGAAATGTTGGATTCACTTGTGATGCATTTACTCAATAGTCAAGAAGACCAGACCAGTTGGAGAGTAGTTTCAATCTGTCTATACTAAACCTTCACAACAGTGTTTCAAAATGATCCTTGGATGGCAAGTTTTTTAGTTTTTTTTTTAAACAAAAATGCACTAGTGTGCCTTACAATGTATGGAATAAACCTATTTTAAGCTGCTTGTTTTCTTTAAGTCCATGATGAATATTGCTAAAACACAATAATTGTAAAGCTTAAAAAGTTATGAGAATGTTGAAGTCCACGCGTCAACTATAAATATATTGACATAAAGGACGTACATGATCATTTAAACTAGCAGATAACAAAAATGTAGCATGTATTATTATATTATTAGAGATTATACACATCAATGGATTTGCTTTTCAGTGTTTGGACTTTCTGCAGTGAAAATTAAACCACACTGAATTGAACTAAACTGAACTTCAACTCTGAAAACTACACTGACAGTTTCAATTTGCTAGTACTTTCATATTAAGCTGCTTTGACACAATTGTCATTGTAAAAGAGCTATAGAAATAAAGATTAACTGAACTGAATTATAAAGATAAGTTTGTTAGTGTTTAGACTGTAAAAATATCTTTAGACTGCAAATATCCATAAATGAAAATGTTTTTTTTTTTTATTAGTATTACTATTATCTAAAAAAAAAAGTTTGTATTTACGTGAAGTTTCACAAAACAAATTTCGAGAAAAGCACAAGACATGTTTGATCGCGGCGGGTCTCTTATCTGTAATGTTAGTAAGCCTACCAGATTATTCCAAACTCACTATAAATAGCCCATATAGTATTACTACCTTATCCTAATTTTTTAAAAAGAATCCCCCCATCCACCCCATCTCCCCCTTTTTCTCCTTTACCAGGAGGAACTCTCAAGAACCATCTGATCCCCTAACCCCTTACATGCTTACTAACCAAGCGGGAGCACTGGGCTCAATAATCTCTGAGCTCAGGGTTCTCCCTGGAACAGCATGAGTGTGAAATAATAACTCTTGAAATAATGTTTATGCTGCGTATATTATGTGTATTTATTAGGGCAGCCGTAAAGTAATTAATCAAACTTTTTTTTGTAATTAATCATGATTAATCATAAAACGTAAACATAAACAAAACGCCATATTTATAAAAAAAAAAATAAAAGCACAGGCATTAAATGCCATTTGAATTTTTTTAAAAAATCAATGCTATTAACAAACAAAAATTTTTTCCACGTTGGATTCTAAGTGGACTACACACACACGCACACACACACAACAAACGCAATACAGCGGAACCGGTGAGCGGTGGAGGGATCCCTTCAGATTCATCAACAGGCAGGAACACTTTCATCAAATTTGCTTAACTTACTCTAAAGTATGGCTGTATTTTACAAACAAGGATTCTGAAACAGCAACATGAAACTTATGAAATGTGAGGGCTTATGGACGCGGCTTAAAGGGAGAGAATAGGGCTGTCTTTGACAGCTTGTGATTTCATCTGATATTTTCACATGAGTACATTTACATGGACACCAATACTCCGCTTCTATGATTAAGATAATACTGATTAAGAGTCTACTATGTAAGTAGCAATTTTTGATTACCTTAAAGGATCACGCAAGTCCCAAAATGTGGAGATTTTCTTTCCGTTCGCCACATCCATTCCCACTCATAAACTATGGACAATTTAGCTTACCCGAATTCACCTGTACCACATGTCTTTAAACTTGTAGGGGAAACCAGAGCACCTGGAGGAAACCCACGCAAACATGGGGAGAACATGCAAACTCCACAGAGAAATGCCAACTGACTCAGGCGAGGCTCAAACCAGCCACCTTCTTGCTGTTAGGCAACAGCACTACCTACTGCGCCACCGCGTCACCCTCATTTTGTTCATAAAATACTAAAATATACAACTGAAATATATTTACACACACACATTCAGAAATAATTTATTATATGTAAATATTTATATACAATTACCAATGTTTTATACAATATAGACAATATATATATATATATATATATATATATATATATATATATATATATATATATATATATATATATATATATATATATATATATATATACACACACACACACACACACAAAAATGTACATAGTATGCACAAATTTATTTTATAAATATTAAATCTTTTTTGGATGTAAAAAAATTGGGATTAATTGTTTGACAGCAGTTATTACATATGTGCATTGCCAGCTTTTTTCCGTTTGCGCTGGTTGACCACACATTGTTGTGATTTGAATTGATACAGAATTATAGAGAATTATTACATTATGATTACATTAATATCTAATCCACTGTAGGCCACTTTCAGAGGTAATTTTTCACAATGTAAATGCTTATGTGGTTGAATGCATTCAAATAGTTCCAAAAGACCACCTACTCTCTATTAACACATCATGTGATCATTAGGGTGCTCAAAAACAAGATATTTACCCTTCACTTCAAATGTACCAAATCACATGGATTACAATTGAAATTATAGTTACAATCCACATTCCTTTGTTTATTTTGAATGCTTTCTTGTAGGCCACATACGTAGTGCTTCACACTGAGCAATCATTCAAAGGTGATGTTGAGTATGGCAAAATAAGAGGGAAGACTCTCAATGAAATCTGAACCCAAGCAGTCCCAAGAGACTCAGGTTAATTCCAGGTGGAAATGGGGCCTTGCATATTAAACCCAACCAATCATTATTTTTCATACACTCAATTCTGTCTTGTCTAACAGCTTTTGCGTTTGTTCCAGATAAAGTCACGTAATTTTAAGCACTCCGGTGAACATGCAAGAACATGACACCTGGCGATGCGCACTTGGACGTATCACGCTTGGAGCAGCGTTTAAATGATCTGGTGGGATTCAGCGCCATTATTCCAGCAGTCTACTTGACACATGAGTCAAGCACAACTAATAAGATTCAACTGCGCTCGGGGTCCAAACGAGACTCGGCTTCATCCGACGGAACTCCTGACAGCCGCAACTGCACCTACGTACACTGCAGCGCTGCACGGCTGAAGAGCTTTTCAGAAGCACTGAGGAAAATAAGTGGCCTAGAACAGTGTTTGCTGTAAAACTTGGCTGTTCTGTCACAGGCCATCTTCCTCATGTGGCCGTGATGTGACCAGGCAGCTGGCAGCAGCAGAAAGCAAGGCAGGTCACAGGTGCCAGAAGAATTATCAATCTCTCACTCCTACGGCAAACAAGCACAAACGCTTCCCCTCCCACGTGCAGCCTGAAGACTGGAAAGGCGTCCACCCGGGGCATGAGATTCTTGTGCTGGAGAAGAGCACAGGCTCTGTGCAGCAGTGAGTCAAGGTAACTGCTGACCCAGTTGGAAAATGGGCATGTGTCCCAAGGTCATTCGCCCACGCACCCAAAAGGTTCTGTTTGTTCGCAAACTGCCACAAGCCATCTTTTGCAGTCCTTATGCCAGGTGTGCGCTAGAAAGGGAGGTCTCCGTTAGGGAATGTAGGCAACTGCTGGCTCAGTCGGAGTTGCATAACAAAGCCTTGTGGGACGTGTGCGTGTATAATGAATGTTGGCGTTATTTGTGAATTCTGTTGAACTGAAGTGAAGCAACGGCATGATGCAGCACGCTGCTGTTGTTCAAAAACTGATGAGAGAGACAGGCTATAACGGGGGCTCTCAAAGTCTCAATTTAAAGGTCAGAATGTACATTTTCATCAATGTCAAAGGTCTGGATTTCTTTTCTTTTTTTTTAAATAACTTGATTTTATTAGGTGTGTACCAACATAAATCAACCATTTAACACAATTAAATGCCGTTTCCATTTAAAATACATTTATAACAAGTGCAAAAGAGGTAGATTGACAAGCTATTTCTGATTTAACCCTTTGGTGTCTGATTGTGTTTTGGGGCATTTTCTGACATGCCCTGGCATTTGTGGGTTTATTAGTTGCCTATAAACATATAAAGTAGCTAAAATCTACAAAAGTCACAAACTGGGCTACAATAATATGATAGCAACGTTTATGTACATGATTGTGTTTTTGAGAAAGAAACATTTATGCGTAGTTAGTGAAAATTACAAATTTGTGTCAGAAACACACAGAATATTTGTTCACAATACTTTCAAGAATTCACATTTAGCTCATGATTTATTTACAGCTTGTTTGGCATGCTGTCCCAGGAAAACACCTTGAGCTCAAGGGATCCGTGGACCTGAGCCCCGCTCCCTTTGGCAGATTGAGCTCAGGTCAATCTCAAAACTCCCCCGCTGCTGAGGCAAAGGAGAACTTCCTGAGAGTAAGACATTAAGAAAAAAAAAAAGATTTAAGCTTATTAGAGCCTATTTGGATGGTGGAAGGAAACCAGGGAAGCCGGGGGAACCCAAAAGGACACAGGGACAACATGCAAACTCTGCACAGAAATACCAGAAGGCCCAGCGAGGAACCGGCACATTGATATTCTTGCTGTGAGGCAACAGTGCTAGTCACTGGGCCACCATGCCACCCATTCTGGATAAAGGTGGAAGAAGGGGAGGAGAGGGGTTTGTTCTAGACGATAATAGTTGAAGAAAGGAAATAAGGATATGCAGTTGAAGTCAGAATTATTAGCCCCCTTGAATTATTAGCCCCCCTGTTTATTTTTTCCCCAATTTCTGTTTAATAGAGAGAAGATTTTGAGATTTGAGAACAATTTCTAAACTTAATAGTTTAATAACTCATTTCTAATAACTGTTTTATTTTATCTTTGCCATGATGACAGTAAATAATATTTGACAAGATATTTTTCAAGACACTTCAATGCAGCTTAAAGTGACATTTAAAAGCTTAACTAGGCAGGACAGGGTAATTAGAAATCTGCATTGTGTTTGTGAAAATATTAAGCCTTAAGCCAAAGAACAGGAAAGTTGTAAGTTTCTCAAGAAATGTTGAGATCACATTCAGCATTGTACAACAAGAAGCAACTTACAGAATGTCTTAAAAATAATAATAAATAGCCACTTAATAATTTAGTCTTGGATATAAAATAAAAAAATCTGGTTTATATAACAATGTTGCAAAAGTAGGGGGGTGGGGTGGGGGGGGGTGGGGGTCAGCTAGCTACTTTTTAAATAAAGTCCCATTCAAACTCCATTAGTTTTTTTTAAATGTTTGAAACCTCTGGGTTTACAGTCATGGCCTTCTTCAAAACTGTCATGCCACTTTTTTTGACATCACATTTCCCGCAGCCTTAGTTCCCTTCTCTGGATTTCTCCCAGCAAAACATCTGATTAATAAGAATAAAAGATTTTCTGTGAACAAGGTTTTAAAACTGTATGATTTACAAAAATAAATAGACTATCTGCAAAAGAGTGATTTTCTGTTCTGAAAGATTTTTTTTTTTGTGAAAAAGCACATGCATTTTTGCAGCACTAAAATGATTTTTTTGCAAAACTAAGATGATATTATTTACAGTCATCATGGCAGAGAGAAAATAAATCATTAGAAATGAAAGTTATTAGAAATGAGTTATTAAAACTATTATGAGTCACCGCGTTGCCTAATTTATTTTCATGCTTGAACAATTTATTTTGATGAATAAAAGTAACTCATTTTTAATCGTACTTTTAAATAGTATTGTATAATTTGTATTAACGTGGTGGCACAGGTAGTGCTGTCGCCTCACAGCGAGATGGTCGCTGGTTCAAGCCTTGGCTGGGTCAATTGATGTTTCAAAAACATGCTGGATAAGTTGGAGGTTCATTCCCCTGTGGCAACCCGGATTAATAAAGGGACTAAGCCAAAAAGAAAATGAATGAATGAATGTCAGAGACATACAGGAGATACGTGTGTGGAAAACACATAAGTGCACATGTCTCCCAGAGACATACATAAAACATATATGTGGAAAACATGAAGGTGGACGTGTATGACAGAGACATACATGATATATATGAATGGGCAAAATCCAGCTCACACATCATAATCAACTGAGTATACAGCCAGTACCTGAAGGAGAGCAAGTCAAGCTTTAATAGCTGAAAAAGACAAACTCTCATACACCTGGAAACCCAGCTACTGTGGCAAGAAAACTTAACGTCTCTGTTCCCTTCTTTGAGAAACGTGAGTTACACTAGTAACCAGGATGTTCTCTTTCAGATTGCGAGATTTCACGCTGTGTCAAGATGTCATTAGGGGGATGTGAATAAAAAACAGCAGAGTAGCTGGACTCACCACGCCTTTCATGAGATGTTTGCCAAGCATAGTGTGAGCACAAAATCTCTGCAAAGGTGCTACCTTCCAACAAACCCAGGCCCTTACTTTCCAAAACATGGGAATATTTCGAATTTTAGGGGATCGGGATGCTGTGGAGTGCACCTGCTTCCCAAATGGGGAGACCTAGTGGAAATATGAACATATGGGCTAGCCCTATTCAAGGGGTGTGCCACATATGATAAGACGGTTAGCAGGTTGGGACCAGCAGACATTGGTCCGCCTATGAGATGTTTTGAAGAGGTGCTAGAGTGCCTTACAAAAACTTTGTGAAAACTCAAGGAGATAGGGACAGCCTGAAAGGCCCCTGAGCACACAACGAAGAATTGTTTTGTTGAGAGGGAGGATTGAGACATGGAAGTGAGCATCCTTCAAGTTTAAAGCTGTAACTAATCCCAGGGACGGATGCATTTGGGGATGTGTGAGCATTTTGAACGGCATCCTGTGCAGATAACTGATCGTTGTTTCGGGTACAATGAAGTACAGGCAAAAAAAATGTGATATTTTGAAGCCACAAAAAGGAAGCTCACGGCAAGGAGCATACAGCACGGATGGGCCCAGGTGAAGAAGCAGTCTTCTGAGCCCTCCAAAAGATGACCCGCCCCATCACGTTCAATGGTTCTTTTACATCCGAGGACTCCAAGGGTGGCATTTCTGCACCATTAGTGTGGGCGCACAAGGATTGGGCAGAAAAAAGCTCCCTTCATACCTGCGTAAGCTTATTGTGTGCCCCTGGACAGAGGTAGATAGAGGGCTGGGAGGATTTACCTCTCATATTAGCCCCTGCATCACACCACTCTAGGCGGTCTGATCGCTGGACTGAGGTGATGACACCACAGGACCCACTGGCGAACCAGTCCGGGAAGCACAGCCATCATTTCCCACTCAAAATCTGTGGTCGCACTTTGCCTAGTGGTGTTAGTGGGCCAGTCTGTCATCTGAACATGAGAGCTTGCCCTCCAATGCTGCAGTAGGATTCTGATCTCAGATGTCATCAAGCGAAAGTGCGACCATCCCAGAAGATGAACCACCACAAAGGCTTGAAGTTTAGATAGGGCACACTGTGGTGGAGTGGGGGTCCGCGTGCCCGGAGGCAACAGATAAGCCCTCACTGAGATCCTCAGATCTGCCTGAGTTCTCACCAATTTGCAGGAACCGACAGGGGTGGCTCGTGCTTTTAAAAGTGTGAGCCATGATCTCAGCTGTACAACAGACTTGCCCTGGCAGTGAGGGCATGAGCACAACATGGTATCAACATGCTGAACCCCCAGACATGTTATGCAGTACCCGTACCCATCATCCAGAGATAAGAACCACTGATGACAAGCTGACAAAAACATTTCTGCAGCTCTAATACAAGTGTTATTTACGAAGAAAATTCAAAAGCATTGAGGTGTTTAGGTGTTCTGTGTTTGTCTGAAGTAGTTTCTCTACTCAATTGTGTATATTGCATACAAAGTATGAAGCTGATTGGTCAGTTATTTTCATGTTAGCAGCATTCTAAAACCCTGAGATGTTTTCAACAAACTGTGGCAGTAATACAAGAGCATGCTACGCTATCTGCACATCACGGTCCAATATGTGCGTGCAAGCCACGTGCCTCCATTGGAAATAATGTGAACAGCCCCTTAATGACTCCACCATAAGACAGACACTGCTCTTATAAATGTAACCATGGATTTTACTGAGTAACAAAATATCCTGATGTCTGAATGTACTTAATGTCTGTCATGTTCTGGTCATCTGTTTGTGACCTCAAGCTGAAGTAAACTTGGGTTCTGGAGTAGGACAATGATCCAGATCTCCACTTTTGAATGGTTAAAAGATAAATAAAAAATGGGGACATTAGAGAGGCCTAGTCAAAGTCCTGATCTGGGTGTGAGGTGTTGGGACATGAAGAAGGGGGGGGGGGGGGTCACAATCTGAAGGGGGGGGGGGGTTGTCGTGCGCTAACTGAAGAGTGGGGAGGAGGACGGTAGGAGGGTTTGGTGGATTGGTGTTGTCGCGGGGGCACTTGAGATCATTTTGGAAGGGCATTTTCTATCAAAGACTTAATAGGGCAAATACACTGCACAGGTTGAGCCCTATGTGTGCTCGTGCCTGTTTGCAGTGTAAATGCAGCCTTCGAGAAGCCCTGCTCTATAATAATAAATAATAATTCTGTTTGTTGTTTACATACATATCAAATGGTAAATTCATCTACACTTAATAAGCACAGACAACTGTAAAGAGTCATCCACACAGAAACGACCTAAACCTGCTTGTTTTTAATGAGAGCTGGCAACCGAAGTTGAAAAAAAAAGGTCTACATTATGCAAATGAAGTGTGACATGATGCAGGAACTATTGGAGTGAAGACTTTGAGGTCAGACAATCTGTCTGCTGTCTGATACTTCATTTGTGTTTCTTCTAACTTATGTTCTCATCACATAGAATTTGGGGACTCAGCGTGTTAATAAAACCTGTGCTGATGCTGACCATGAGTGTCGTTTTTGCTATGTTAACGTAGGTTACGTCTATCAGGTTAATGAGCACAGACAACTGTAAAGAGTCATTCACACAGAAGCGACCTGAACCTGCTCGTTTGTAATGAGAGCTGGCATCCAAAGATTATAAAACTTATGCGTTATGCAAATGCAGAAAGACGTGATGCAACAGCTATCACAGTAAGGACTGAGATCAAGCAGTCTTTCTGCTTTCTAATTATATAGTGGAGTTTTCCTATTATATTGTGACCAAGTAGAATTTGTAAACCAACATGTATCCAAGAGCAATGGCATGACACAACATGATAACATCACTGATGTCCTATAAAGGATCATGTGAGATTTGCATGAACTATTGTACAGTGTAGCCGGGGGGGAAAAATTGGAATCGTAGAATAAGAGGAGAAGTGAAAAATGAAAAACACATTTTATTTTTAAAGGTGCAGTAGGTGTCTTCAGAAAGTCTGGGTTTTGGGTGCGTGTTTGAACAGACTTATAGACATAACTAATAATAATAATATCTAAGGATGTTTATCTTGGTGTTTTTTTTTTTTTAAACAAAAGTAATTTTGTCCTAAATGAGCATAAAAAGGTAGGAAAGCAATCGAATGCTTTCATTATAACGTTAGCTGTGTGCCTTTTTAAAGAGAAAAGACACCTGTTATTTCATGTAATCAAACAAAACAAATCTAAATAAAAATAAATCATTCATTTGTTGCTTTTTAATCAGAATGTGTCAGTTATACAGTGATGAAATGGCTAATGATATTTGTAAGCTTGATTTTGTTTCTTTATTTTAGCTAGTAATTTTAATAAGCTCTACTGTTTGCTAATTTATTTGCTGCTAATGTAGGCCTATATACTTATTTTTCTTTTGTAAATAATATGAAAACATATTACTGACCATTTACCTGTTTATTTACAAAGAAACAGCTCCAAATAAACATATTTAGTAATTTGGGGATTTCTTTAAGGAAGGGGGAACCCTTATTAGGGGGGATGCCTTATTATGGTGGGCATATCCCTTATTTTCACATCCCAATGTTGACAGGTGTGCAGTAAACTCAAATGCTGGATCAAAACTTTTTCAAATCCTGAATCAATACTGGAGTTACTTTTGCACGCTGGAGGAAAGATGACAACATGACTGAAGTATTTCTTTTAGACGTTTCTTTTAGTTATGCTTTAAAACATAATGGGTTATATGCACGGAAGTGTTGTTCAGCCACTAAAATCTTCCACTGAAGGATTGATGTGACTATTTCCAATTTCAAATGGGACCTTTTACACCATCAATAATGTAAATTTTTATTTAGTTTAACAATAAAACATCAGTAAATAGTTTTTATAATAAATAGGTTTTATATTCACATCACATTAGTTCATTTTTAGGACAATGACAGCCTGTGACACGGTCCATATAATGTTTACCGAGCTACTTTGAATAATTGGTCTGAAATAGTATGTAAGTATGACCTAGTAATAAGTGCAATTCCTGCACTAAATATACTGTACAGTAGTCGCTTTATGACAATGCACATGAGAAAGTGAGACCAGTGATCCTTGCATGCATGAAATATTGCACTTCATGACAAGTTTTGCTTGCTACACAACTGAAAATATGATAGACATAATACAGGTTATTTTTTTTTTTAATTGGTAATTGTAGCATTATAAAGAACTATAAAGTTTTCTAACTGGCAAATGGCATGATCTAGTGGGTCTCTGTCATCTTTATGGTGCGCATTTGTGATTTCAGGTGGCGTAGCTTTGAACGGCAGGGAGGGAATGTGTTTTCAAAGCTATTATGCTAACGGTTAGCATTTTGGCAGATCACCTACTATAGCCAATAATCAGTCTGTTGCAATTTGCTAATCATTACGTTTCAAATCATGGTTACAATTTGATTTTGATTAATTACACAGCCCTAATTTTAATGCACATAAGGAATGCCTCTCCATACACAAAATAATTAACCTACATGGAGATATCACAGGAAAAGAAATACAGAGCTCAATATAGCTGACTCATGTTGCCAAATCTCCCAGAAAAAAGTATAATGAACTGAAATAAATCCAAGTAGTATATACAGAAAATATTTTAATCACTACCTGCATCTGACTAGCCTAAAAATTCTAACATCACTAGGTGGATTTATGAACTAAGCCCATCTTCATTCATTCATTTTCTTTTCGGCTTAGTCCCTTTATTAATCTGAGGCCACAGCGGAATTAATTGCCAACTTATTCAGTTTTACGCAGCGGATTCCCTTCCAGCTGCAACCCATCTCTGGGAAACATCCATACACACTCATTTACACTCGTACACTATGGACAATTTAGCCTACCCAATTCACCTGTACCGCATGTCTTTGGACTGTGGGGGAAACAGAAGCACTTAGAGGGAACCCACGCTAACATGGGAAGGACATACAAACTCCACACAGAAACGCCAACTAACCCAGCCAAGGCTCGAACCAGTGACCTTCCTGCTGTGAGGCGATAGCACTACCTACTGCTTCAGCGCGTTGCCGAACCATGCCTACAGTAGATACTTAAAAAAAGCATGCATGGCAACACTGCAGAAGTGCACAAACCATAAGGTAATCTGCTGTCTGTGGTTTAGTTCAAATTGCACAATGTAACAAGGATTTGGTGCTGTAATAGTAAATTGTTCACAAATAGTAAATATTACAGTGGCCAAAAGAGCTTAACGTGCTACAGTTTAAGAAAACACATGCAATTACAAAAAATGCCAGCAAATTAATAAAAGATCTGCAAACGCGTGCTATAAATCCTCACAACGCAAACACTTTTTTAAAACACGCTTGATTTTCAAATAGCGCAAATGATTAATAAAACACGCTGCATTTTCTCACAACAAAAACTATTTAAGCAAACGCCCTGCATTTTCTTACAACACACCAAAAATGTTTCAAGGAGATGTTAAAATATGACGGTTATGGTTATTTAGGCTGATACATACTAAAAACACAGAAATTGGGATATTAAAATTAACAAACAAAAAACTGAACTTTCAAAGATCACCTACAACTTTACTAAGCAATAGTCCATAACAATGGCAATAATCACAGCACAGCAATGTCCTTCAGGATTTTGGGTTCCCTTTAAACATTTACTTTGTGGTCCCATGTTTTTAAAAAGCAGCACATTTGCATAAATTGTTTGCGCTGTGAGAAAATGCAGCGTGTTTTATTAAATTGTTTGCGCTGTGAGAAAATGCAGCGTGTTTTATTAAATTGTTTGCGCTGTGAGAAAATGCAGTGTGATTTATTAAATTGTTTGCGCTGTGACAATGCAGCGTGTTTTATAAAAATGGTTTGCATTGTGAGAAAATGCAGTGTGATTTATTAAATTGTCTGCGTATGATCTTTTCTTAATTTGCTGGCATTTTTTTTATTTGTAATTGCAAGTTTTTTCTTAAATTGCTGCATGCTAAGCTCTCTCAGCGACTGTAATATGGTACATTAGAACAGGGGTTTTCAAAGTGTGAGGCGCGCCTCCCCTGGGGGGCGCCAGAGCATGTCAGGGGAGGCGCGGGAAAAAATATTATATAATAAAAATATAATTATTGAGTTTAATTATTATATGTATTTTTTATTATATTTAAACGTTTTAATTAAACAAAGCTAAAAAAATTATACGTCAAAAATAAGAAAACCTTTTTTACCCAAAAGGCCATAGCTGTGAATTCGCTTCTGTTTGGCAAGCCCGCCAATACAGGTATATGCCTGCTAAAACAATGGATCGGTTTCTGAGACCCCCCGATTCAAAGCCTTCAAGTTCAGGGCTTAAACCCAAAAGACGACGATATGATGATCAGTATTTGAGTTTAGGATTTACGTGGACAGGACCAGCTGATGAACCACGTCCTTTATGTGTGGTTTGTCAAGATATTTTGGCTAATGACAGCATGAGACCCGCTAAACTTTGACCGGTTTTATTGGGATGGACAGTTCTTGGATCTGTTCTATTCATATTGAACCATCATCCTAGCTTTAAAAACATTATATTAAAGTACTTATTACTCTGTAAATAATTGCACTTTCATGCAAATGATGATAAAAGTGAGTTAACAGTCTGACATCTGTCTGTGTCTTTATATATTCTGTATATTTTGCAAAGGAGTTTGCAAAGCAATCATGTCATACATAGGAAATGATGTGAAATAATTCTGAAATTTAGCACAAGTGGACCCTGCCTGGCCCCGCCAGTTAATGGCATCTAGAGCTGCCACTGGAGGTTTGTACTATGTTCAGTTATATTATGTCTACCCTCTCATAATGAGCACTGCCTAATGGAAGTGACCTGAACTTGCTCATTTTTAATGAGAGGTGGCAACAAAAGCTTAAAAAGACATATAAAAATATTCTGCAAATACAAGCGATAGGATGTAGAGACTCTTGTAATAAAGACTGTCAGATAAAGGAGGTTTCTAACAAAGTGAAACATAAAAACTAAGATTATGTTGCATGTGAACTCATATAGCCAGACAGCACACAACACAATATACATAATAATCTATATGTTGATTCAGAGGAAACACATGGAACAACAAATTAGTGGTTGAGTTGATTATAATGCCAGTGTTTTGCATTCAGCCAGCCTCAATAAATCTGCTTAATTTGATGTTTTCAGACCTCTACACACATACATGCAATATTATTTCATGACGTCATGTCTAAACATCACTATGCCACAGACAGAAGCTGACTAAATATTTCCAGCCTCACTTATAGCATTTTGTGTTGATACAGAGCTACTATAAATCAGCGGGTGACATTCAATGTCACGGAATTAAGCGTGACAGGAAATTAAAACAGTTGAAAATAGACTTCAAACATGTAAAGGTGATAAGAAGCCATCAGCCATGAACATGTGGCTACAATGAGTGATCATTTTCCATTCTGCTCACTTTTGCTAATGCGGTCCTGATGCTGTGCCATTGCTGCCACACTACTGCCCTCTGCTGGAATCATAAGCACATCATGCTGAAAGTTGCAGCAAATGCCATTATAATTTTTGTCCTAAATCCACCCTTTGGAAAAAAAAAAAATCTGAACAGCTTTGTTTTTGTTTCTCATTACTGATATCATTGTGCATTCCATTGCCAAGAATCAGTTCATTTACCACAAGGGGATCATTACATTTCCCACAAAATTGAAAAACGGAAAAAGAACTGACTTATTAGGAAACAAGCTATTTTGTAATAACTCATCAGTCTCACTGCAAGGAAATAGCTGTGTGTGGCTGTGTGCTGAAAACAGTTCATTTTGTGAGACTCCCTATGTTGGTTTTGTGCATATAACTTAAAGGAACACTCCACTTTTTTAGAAATAGGCTTATTTCAAGTCACCTATAGTTAAAGAGTTGAGTTGCATTGTTGTTTTAATCCATTCAACCAATCTCTGGGTTTTTACGGGAGCACTTTTAGCTTAGATTAGCATAAATCAGATCATTTTTACCTTGTGTACTAAGACTGACGGAAAATGAAAAGTTGCTATTTCTAGGTCAATTTGACTAGGAACTATCCTCTCATTGTGGCATACCGTGGCTGCAGCATGCAGGCACAATGATCTTATGCAGCAATATCTAACTGGGGCTATTTTCAGGTGATATCACTGCACAGCTCTGAGCTCTGGATTTGGAGCCTGTTTCCAAAAAAAAAGTGAAGTGCTCCTTTAAGCAGGTATCTAATGATGCAAAAAAAATCATATATAAAATCTAATTTAACAAGTCCAATGGAAAGTAAGGGGTCAGTATTATTTAGTGACAAATTACATCAAATCTGAAACCTGACATACAATTTAAAGTTTTTATATTTGATTTTGATTTGATTTTATTTGATAATAACACAATTGTGTTATAAAAACAGCTGGGCAACTGAAAATGTAATTTCATTCCATGACAGTAGGTGGCGTTCACAAAAAAATACACAAATGTGAGCCTAAACTGTAAAAAAAAAAAAAAATGTTCCACACACAAATCGTTTAAGTTAACACAGATTGTTTAAGTTAACTCAATTGTTTTTACACATTTATGTGGATTGAACATAAAACAATAAAGTTGTCGCAAAAAAAAACTTTAATAATTTTGTTCTTTCAACTAATTTTAAATAAGTAGTTTCAACAAGCAGCAATGTTTTTTTTGTGTGTGTGTTTGTAGACCTAAACCCTATTCATAAGTGTCAAGATTTGGACATTTGCACAAGACGTTTGGCCAGAGGAGAAATGGTCATGCCCAACTGAGCCTGCTTTCTTTCGATGTTTTTTAATTCTTCACTTTCGCCAATTGGTGATGTTTTTTCCTCGCCGCTGTCGCCACTGGCTTGCATGGCTCAGGATCTGTAGAGCTGCGCATGGATGGATTTGCTCTTCAGTGTTTAGACTCTCAGCAGTGATTATTAACCATACTGAACTGAGCTAAACTGAACTGGACTTAAACACTGAAAACTGGACTATACTGTTTTAATTTACTATGATCTTCTATCTGAAGCTGCTTTGACATAATTTACATTGTAAAAGCGCTATATAAATAAAGGTCAATTGAATTGAATTTATTGGGAAATGTGAGATTTGTTTTACTGGGATTTATTCACTGAAAGAGAATACATAAGCTTTCAATTAATGTATACTATTTAAGATTGGACAATATTTGGTTAGGGCGGCACAGTGGCTCAGTGGTTAGCACTGTCGCCTCACAGTTTTAAGGTCGCTGGTTAGAGTCCCGGTTGGGTCAGTCAGCATTTCTGTGTGGACTTTGCATGTTCTCCCCATGTTCCGGTTTTCCCCACAGTCCAAAGACATGTGAATTAAATAAACTGAATTGGCCATAGTGTATGAGTGTGTGTATGTGAATGTAAGAGTGTATGGATGTTTCCTAGTACTGGGTTGCAGCTGTAAGGGCATCCGCAGTGTAAAACATAAGCCGGAATAATAGGCAGTTCATTCCACTGTGGTGACCCCTGATAAATAAAGGACTAATATGAAAGAAAATTAATGAATGGGTGAATATTTGGTCGAGAAGCAACTATTTGAAAATCTGCAACATGAAGGATCAAAAAACGAAAGTATTGAAAACATTACAATTAAAGATGTGAAAAGTTCTTTCCAGTGTATATGTATCTGATCCAGTTCTAAGCGTTGATATATTTACAGTAGAAAATATCCAAAATATCTTTATGGAACATGATCTTTATTCTAACCATATGAGTTTTTGCATAAACAAAAAAGTTTTTATGACCCACACTATTCTAAAACAAAACCCTGCAACATAAGATGCGAGTTTCTAACACTCAAAAGGGGAAGAATTCAAACAGCCCTAGCCTTCATGGTTTCAAATACTGCCACCTAGTGTACAAGAATGAATTTGTTTTCATTGAGTCCTTATGACTTTCAGATTTCATATTCCCTATGATGTATAATTAACAGCACCAAATATAGCTAAAGAGATATTCAGATATTCACTGTCGCTCAGTAAAATAGTTTGTGAAGTCACACACTGCATAGTAGGAATGAAAGTTGGGCTTCCACAAGTTGCCTCTCTTCAAGTAATCATTGGAGCTCATTGGCCCAATTCAGCATAAATATTTGACGTCAGGTAAAGAGAAAGCTTTGACAGGTTATTCAGCAACGAATCAGAGCGTGGGTGTGACATGGTAAGGTGGCATACAGTAGCAAGTGCACAATTCAAGTCAAGAGGGACCACAAAGAGGCAGACTGTAATTTTGCTACATTTCAAGTGTTCACTATAGCTGATGATTGATTATAAGCAAGTTTGGCATGCTGTCCCGGGAGAGAGCCCTGAGCTCATAAGGTCCTTGAGCCCTGGGCTCCCTCCTGTTTGCAGGGCAAGAGGGGAGCCTTGAGCTCAGATAGATCTTGTCGACTCCTGCCTTGATAAAAACTGATGACTAAAAATTGTATGCTATGAAGAGATATGCTGCAGGACGAGAGATTGACTGTAGTGCTAAATTTAGATTCATCAATTGACTTGTTGTGCATGTTTTTTGGAATGTAGGAGGAAACCGGAGGACCCGCGCGAGCACGGGAAGAAAATGCAGACTACGCACAGAGATGACCACTGGCCTGTTAAAGGACTAGAACCGGTGACGTTCTTGCTGTGAGGCTAACCACTGGGCCACTGTGCCACCCTATAGAGGGAAAGGTGAAGAGGTAGGGGTGGAAGGGGGATTCTTCAAATCGAAGATGACTGTAGTGAAAAACCCTGGCTCTTTATAGTTGGTTATGAATGGCCTGATTGGTGGATCATGCATGCTAATGCAGAACCAGCCGTGTTCAATCATAATCAGGTGATCCTCTCGAAATTAATGAATAAACTTCACTTCTCAAATATTTGCAAACGATATGGATTATTAGATTATCAGACATTTGCAGGAGTGAATTTCTATGTGGTGAGTGACATCTACCACGTAAATTGTAATAAAAAACATAGCTTTTCGGTCCATAGAACCGCGTCTGAGCCAACCCAAGTGAAAACACAGTTAGGTTTGTTTGGCATCGGTTTAATGTGTACAGGACTTTAGCCTTACCACAGCCAACAAACATTTATTAATGGCCTGATGTGGAAGTCAACTGTTGGCTTTGTGTGTTATGACCCTAAATTATGAAAGTTCAATTCAAGTCATCTTTATTTCTATAGAGCTTTTAAAATATAGATTGTGTCGAAGCTGCCTAACATATATAGAAGATCTTGTAAATTAAAACAGTTTTCAGTACAGTTTTCAGAGTTGATGTTCAGTTTAGTTCAGTTCATTGTGGTTTAAATTTCACTGCTGAAAGTCCAAACACTGAAGAGTAATCCATCAATCCACAAGTTCCAGCTAAGCAAGCCAGTGGCAACAGTGGCAAAGAACAAAACTTCAGCAATTGATGAAAGCGAGGAAGAAAAACCTTTAGAGAAAAGTCCTAACAGCAATGCAACAATAGAACCATTTTGGGTCTCCTGAAGACTAAACTTTTACTTCTTGCTTTGGGTTAGAAATCTAGAAAAAGAAATAAACTCTTACCACTACATAAAGATTTCAAATGTGGTGTTCTTTTAATCGCATAGAAAACATACACATGCAAGAAATAATGTGCTTGAACACACCAAAAAAAAGCATGAAAATCACTCAGCACAGACCTGATGTTGGCTGAAAGAGTCAACTTTTGGAATTGTGTGTAATGCGCTCTAAATGAAAAGTCCTCTACATTCATTCAAATGCAATGCTTATCTCCCCAAATTTCCTCACCCAACATCAGTCTTACTGTGAACAGCGCTAAAGTCACCTATTAGATCTTGCTGACCCAACATGAGAGACCTGGAGTCCATACAGAGAGTACTCTGTCACTGTGAAGCACCATCAAAGCTCTCTTAAACCGTTCCTTCCCCCCAGTGTCTCATGGGATTTTCCCTGCTGTTACTCGGAGTGTGAATGAAATACCCCTGCTGCTCTGCCATTAGGACTGGCCACAGTCCAATCGGTCTGAGTCAGTGGGCTATTCATGACTTTCTCTATGCCGCGAGCCATTGCTAGAGATACATACTGTCAGAGAACTCTCAATTTTATATCTGTATGCTTATTCTGTAAATGTAAGTGTAATTTAGTGTAATGAATGATTAGATCTGAATTTTGTATAGGGTCATCAAATCAATTGGACCTTTGGGAGTCACAGTCTTCATCCACATAAAGTGTGGTGCTGTTAAACTCATTGGGTCCTATCACCCGGCGAATTAAGGCACAAGACGTGTTTCTACGACATGAGTAGACCAGCTGAGAGGAGGTCTAAAGTTCAACGCAGAGCGCGTCAGTTGTGCGCCTTGCTTAAACATTGCTTAAAACATGCAAGATGTACAGCATTACAGAAAAATCTTTACAAATAAAAAAAT
Organism: Danio rerio; assembly: GCF_052040795.2. Lineage (NCBI taxonomy): Eukaryota > Metazoa > Chordata > Actinopteri > Cypriniformes > Danionidae > Danio > Danio rerio. The sequence goes on along the minus strand of NC_141023.1, from coordinate 43,860,165 downwards.
AATTAATGGATTAAAATGTTACAAAAATTATTATTTTCTACATAAATACAAAAACGATATCTCCATGCCTTTTTTTACCTTGGGAGCATTGTTCAGTTTATTCACGACAACTTGCTTTTGTATAATGTCCATGACACAGTATTCTATACTGTACATTATTTCTGTTAAATGACAAAACTTTTGTCTAAGCAAAGTCAGACCTTACACTCCTAATTAAATAATTCAAAATCAAGGCATGTGACGAGAAGGCCAGCTTTAGTGAAGTGCTGTGCAGGTAAAACCTCAACCCTCTGACTTCTAAAAGTGCTCTAACGACAGATGTTAGAGGCCATGTTCTTCAGCCTCCTTGTTAGAGCAACTGACTCCCATGTCGAAATTTGCCAGTCCGATCCCAGCTGAGAGTAGGTTGGGTACAGTAGGAACGGCGGGGTGCCTTGACCTGGATGGGAGTGAGGTTTAGGGGGGTGAGTGTAGCGGAGACCATCTAGTGATGTGATGTGCAGGTAAGACCTCACTCCTCTGACCTCTATTGCCCATTCACACAGGGCTTCAGCGTCAACGCTTGACTAAAGGCGTGTCTGAATTTGGGGCTGAAGCGATCGTCATAAAGCGTCAGCCAATGAAATTCAGTCAGCTATAGGCCACTGTCTGAGCTGGTGTATTTGCATACAGCGATCTGATTGGCTGACGCTTCCGTTGGCGCTTGAAAAGTTGAGCTAGTCCCAACTTCTGCAGCGAGCAACGCTTCTGAAGCGGTGCCGACGGATCCACAATGCAGTTCGGCAACCCCTGACGTCACCCATTCAAAGTTAATGGGAAGCATTGACGCTGACGCCCCATGTGAATGGGGCGTAACAGTGCTCTGGCAACAGACCATGGTGTTTAGCCTCCTTGTTAGAGCAACTAACTCCCATGCGGAAAGTCGTTTGTTTGATCCCAGATCAGGTTGGGTGCAGTAGAACTGACAGGGTTACACATGATCATATTTTATTTGGGTAAAATAAGCGTAATCCAGAGGCCTTTGTCTTTCATCTGAGCCACTATTCATTCCAAGTAATCAACTAGAAGTCAAGTTATTCCTTGTTGTTTCTAAAACTTGGAAGGGCTACAAGACTTTTGTCAGGTAGTGTATATAATGTATGTCAACATACATTTCAAAATATACCAAAAATGGCTGTTTATTCATATTTTTTTCAACAATTAGAATATCAAATATGTACATATATGTTGAAATATTCTAGCTACAATGTTATACATATGTATATTTATAACCCATGTAAGATTCCTGCATGTGGAATCATTGATACCAATAAAGACTTCTTATTTTAAGAGAGCAGAACTAAAAACCCAAATCTCATGAATGATAACAGTTAGCACTTGCAAATGTCCCAGATCTTTCCTCTTTATGCATGTGTTGTGTCCCTGAGAGTCAAATGTCGCTTTTACTCCATGCATCTTGAATCAAAAGAGACATTCCGATGGGAAAGCGGGCTGATGGGGTTTATTCCATAGGTCTATCCAGAAACAGCTGTTTTACCTCTAATTAAAGGAATGTAGCAGGTGTCACCTGCACCCCAGCAGTGTGGGGGCACACCTGGTTGAATTAATTTGATGTAAAGTGAATCAGACAGGGCTGCCAGTGCTCTAGTGTGGCATTCAGACACTCAACACACATTAGGCTACTGAAACTGAGCACCTGCTTATAGCTTGAGTTGCGAAAGTAGCCCATGCAACAGCAATGAGAGGCCTGGATCCTAACACCGACCCTTGGGACTCGGTTTAGTGAGTTATGGGGGAGGAGAAGCGTGTTTATACCAAGAAGGTCTGGAGAAAGCTGTCTGTTTGCCTTCCCATTCATCTCTATGAATGTTGCTAAGCATGAGCAACAAGAGACCTGAAAGGTATTTGTTTATGAGCATTCAGAAAATATATATTTTTTACAGAATACAGGTTGCTGTATTTATTTATTTATTTATTTATTTATTTATTTATTTATTTATTTATTTATTTATTTATTTATTACATATTTATTTATTTATTTATTACATATTTATTTATTTATTTATTTATTTATTTATTTATTTATTTATTTATTTGTTTATTTGTTTATTTGTTTATTTTATGTGGTTTTGAAATTCAAAAGATTACATTAAGCATAATGGATTGGGTGAAAAAAACAATAATTTGGAAAATGCCATGTAACCAAAAAGGAAACGTCCTTACACTACCATATACAGCAATGGTCCCCAACCTTTTTATCACAGTGGACCGGTCAACGGTTGTCAATTTTACAACAGGCCGGGGTGCGGGGGTCTTCACGTGAACACTGCTGCGCTCGTGCATCCAGGTTAATCATGAACAACTCAGTGCGCATGCGCTAGTTGCACTATCGTGGTCTGATTATGTTTCAGTCAAGGTTTATATGCATCAAATACATAACATCTGTGCCAAACATCTCAACTGACGAACATATTAACAATAATACAACCGTATAGGCGAATTAAATGTATGCATTGGCATGTTACATCCCTAATGAGTATGATTATGTGAAACTCCATATAGATATATATTGTGAGTGGAAGAAACCAAGTCGCGGGGGGAAAATTTTCTACAAAAATAATTTATGATTTCTTATGTGCTCCAGTGGTTGGGGACCACTGAATACAGTATTTCCCCGTATGTGGGTGTACACAACTTAATCATTATTTTAATAATTATAATAGAAATATATGATGAATTGTTAATTTGTAAATATCATTAGATTTTGGGTGTTATAGCATTAATTTTCTCCAACAGAAAATTATTATAATGAAAGAAAAAAAATCCCTGATGAACATTTAGAGACTCACTGTAAAGCATATGTTAATTAAGTTTCCCCATTTTATGATTCACAAATATTTTGCCGTTTATTTACGGTTGTGAATTGCTTTATAGGACCTTGATCTCTGCTTTGTCAACTTATGGTATTAAAAATAGTGTATGAGAAATTATATACACATAAATAGTCTGTAAAATAAAATATACTGGCAGTTATAAGAAGATTTTTGTACTTTAATATATACAACACCAGTGCCTAATCATCTCATAATATGGGATTTGGATGCAAAATAATAATTAAAAATAATTGTGCACAATTTCAGCACACATTATACAATGATAAAAGGAATACAATACAATGAAAACAAATATTCTGATCTTTTGCTTGTTTTGTTTTTTTTTGTTTTTTGTTTTTTACAATTTTAACGATATGCTATCATGAAAATATTACTTAAGTTTCAAGCATCACCTAATTAATTGTACTAATATCTTTGTTGCCGAAATAAAAAAAAGAAATTCTGGATTATGTAATGAGTGTAAGCTAGAAAGAAACATTTAAGAAATGCTTTCTGAGCTAACAGAGAGTCGTTGTACTTGAACACAATGGAAGTTTGAAAATTAAAAGTTTGAAAGTTAAAATTTGGTGGAAGAAAGAGCAAGGTCCCATAATAAACAAGAATAAAATAAAAACATGAATCACAAAAAACATAAAATTGCTAATTTATGTATATTTTTACAGTGCATAATTGCGAGCTCTGAGGTTGTCAGAATCTGTTCACATTAACCCCTAAACAGTCATTTGAACAAATGAAAATGTAAAAATGCATTAAATACTTACTTTAATGTATGTATTTCTGAATGGTGAACAGAACTATTGTCTGATTTTAAACAAGACACTTAGCAGATCATTGTAATTGTAAAAACAATAAATAAATTTACAAAGTAAAAAAAAATACTCAAAGTACTGTGGTAAATACAGTACATAGCCTATTATTATCTATTCAAAATGTTCCTCAACAGTGGTCACATTTTGAAGTTAATATCACTTTTTTTTCTCTTCAGCAATCTATTAAATCCTGTCACTGCATCATTTCTATCACAAAACAGACTCCACATATGCAACTTTTTCAAAGTTATGGGAATTTGAATAAAACATATTTGATTACAAATTAGTATAGTAATTTTGCACTATTAAACTTGAAAGCACCCTCTAGGATGAAGAGCTCACTAAAAGGTTTGAAGTACCATTTTAATGGTAAAACAATGCCCAATATTAAAATGAGATGAGTTTGGAATAATGATGTCTAATCTATTTTAAAAAATTAAACACCTAATTTATGAATGATTACTTAAATATGGGAAAAGGGGGAGTGAACAATGAATACCAATGGCTTAATGGCTATCATTTAGAAAAATCCACCAAACATATCTTTAGCTTCGCCTTCACCCCTGAAGCACCAAAAGTTACACTCTCAAAATAATTAAATAATTATATGTATGTACGATATGTTTCACAATAAATGTTATTTATGCATTTCTTTTTTTCTGCTTATATGTCATAAATTCACCTGATTGCTTCATGGTTTATTTCCTTGCTTATAATGCTTTGAATAATACTTCTTGGAAAAAAAAAATCTAAAACCAGCACTGCTGAAGAAGTGGATGAGAACTTATGTACTCTATATTCATAATCATAAAGAGGCTGCTTTGTATAACAAAGAGTATCATTATGTACTGCACTTTGTTATTGTTCAAGCTGTTTAGAGCAACAAATAAATCTGAATTCATACTGTACATTACAAGAAATAACTCCCTTATAAGTTTGAAAAACTAGTTGGATAGCTTTTTGTAGCAAAACCCTTGTGTTGGAGAACAGACCGATTTAACGTAAAAATGACAGGTGTGTCAGATGAAGAAGAGTCAGAGATTCAATCACAGAAAGTTTACTGAAGATACTTTGCAGTTTCAACAGCACAATTCAGATTCAGCTCTCACATATATTTGTATGCCGCTTAATTATATTAATTATACGCTAACATCTCACTAACTGCCTCATACATGTTTAACATAATTGCTTAAAACACAGATGGACAATTTCCCAAAAGGTGCGCAGAAGTGTCATATCTTCTTCCAAGATAGAATAGAGAAGAGAGTCAACGTTCAGAGCTGACCCAAGACCTGTAAGAATGATTCACAGAAGAATAAGCACACACAAAGTACAAACTGTTTTACACTCAAGGCAAGTTTTTGTGCTCTCAGCCATCTTAGCAAAACTTTTAAAATAAATATACTGTAGCAGGCTAGCACAAAGACAGCTCCTTATCCTCATAGAAATCATTTAAAAGAATTAATTCTTTCACACAGAAAATTCACATCTCAAGTATCTCCGAGCTCAGGGTTCTCTCCCAGGACAGCATGCCAAACCTGCAACTAGTCCAGTAATAGCTAAGTGTGAACTCTTGAAATCATTTTAATAGTCATATTCGAGTCCCTTCATGCGAAAAGATGGATCTACAATCAGTCATCGCTGGAAATTGTAGAAATATATGCAGGAATAAAATTTACAGGACATGAAAAAACCACACAAATATTAAAAATCAATGGTTCACATTTTTGCGGATGGTTATTTTAAATGTGGAAAGTTTGTTGCTAATATTCACAGTTGTACAGTACTTGTGTTTTTGTTTCTTTAAATGAAACCTTCTGTTTACATTGGTAAGTTGTAAATGTTGTGTAAAACAAAAATTCACAATGGTCATGTTAGAAAGTTTGGTGTCAGTTTTTGGTCCAGATGCAAACAACCTAAATCCCTTACAATACTTTACAACCCTCTTCTATATGTCTATACTTAGTAATTTAAAGATCTCAGTACCTAAAAAGCAATACATAAAATATATTATAAAAATATAAAATACATAAATATAAATGTTAGTGGCAGTACGGTTTCACAGCTGTTTGCATGTTCTCCCTGTGTTCGCATGGGTTTTCTCCGGGTGCTCTGGTTTCCCCCACAGTCTAAAGACATGTGCTCTAGGTCAATTGAATAAACTACATTGGCCGCTGTGTATGACTTTGCATGTAAGAGTGCATGGGTGTTTCACAATGCTGAGTTGCAGCTGGAAGGGCATCCTCTGTGTAAAACATATGCTGGATATGTTGCCGTTTCATTCATGATGAATAAAGGGACTAAGCTGATGGAAAATGAATGAATGAATAAATATTAGTGCCATCAAATGATTAAATGCAATTATTACATAGAGAAATGCAAGCACACAGAAAAGACAAAGACGCATATATCATTCCAGTTTTACTCTGAAATCGATGACACTAAGGTTATCATATCATCTAGACCTTTAACCACAAATTTAACCTTATTAATAAGTATATTAGCCAATCCTGAAGCAGTCATCATCCAGATACCTTTCTTCACCTGCATCGCGAGTTGATCTGCTGACGTTATGAAGTCCAGGTTCATGAATGCTGTTTACTCATTTAAAGCTATCCTGTTTGTGATTTCACAGTGCGTTTAACTTTAGGACCTTCATTTGTCACCTCCGCGGGGATTCTCCCGTGTCCATTAGAAGCAACCGTAGAAGTTTGCAACCCTTAACCTTTAATAGTTTTTACGCATTCATAAATTGCCTTCAAGATGCACAGGGGCACTGCAGCGATCATTATTTACATTGACAGGCCGCAGCGTGGAAAGAGCACAGAGATGCATCCCAACATAGTGAAATGGATTCAATCAAAAATCCCTAAAAGAAAAAAAATAGGGACGATGATGCATATTGACCTTCTTTTGTAGAGAACTAGACGATTGAGGGAGCAAAAAGAATAACAAATCCTGTCAATTCTGGCACGTGACTAGGATTATCAATGCCCTCATGTTTTTTTTTTTTCTGGTGTTTCGGTGTTTTTGTCACCGAGTGTGCGCTTTCCTGTTAACATCTGCCAGGTGTGTACGCTATGTCAATTTGTCTGCAATGCAGCCTGAGGAAACGCTGTGCAATCTAGAGCATGGTTTCCTTTGTGCCACAATAATGCATTAATTTCATGAGTCAACAGGCTATGACTGGCGGCTTATGTAGAACTAAACAGTGTTTAATTGGATTCTGATCCACAGCAACACAACTGCAGGGCTGTTTGCCTTTTTTCCCCATTTTGCTTTTTTTTTCAGAGCACCTAGAGCATAATGGAGGCGATTACTTTCCCCCCCTTTGGTGGTTTGGTGGTTGGGTATTGTGAGCTTCTGGGAAGGTGCTGTTTACGGTCACACTTCACATTGCCCTGATGCCCCTGGAAAAGCGCCTGGCAGCAGTACTAATGCTGCTAATGCTGCCGGGTGCTGCACTGGCACTGCCGAGGCCAACTGGGTGTCATGCTGGGGATAAACCTTAAATTGATTACGACCACAAAGATCATCTGCTGGCTGACTGACGTGTTTAGGACACAGTTCATTTCACAAGCCACAAGTAGAATTTCAGGGCGACCCTCTAAACATCTGAGTGATGTTTCAACTTTTAGGGCCCAACACTTTTTCCTCTTTAAAAAAAAAAAAAAGAAAGATTGTTGAAGTGCAATGTAATTTCATAAAATCTGCATCACTTTATGGTGCATGCATTGCAAATACTGTTTTTAATGCACTATAATGTCTGTGTGATGATATTTTGACATTTCTCTATAGTTTATTGATATTGAGTTTATAGCTTGTTTTTTTTTTTTTTCAAAATTAAAAGACCTTATTAGATTTAAAACATTTGAAGCCAAAAATAAACTAATGTATGTGCCTAGCTGATAAAATAAAGAATACAAGTTTTTTTCACTATATAAGCACATGAAATATATTTGACAATTAGATTTTGCTCATTAAAGGACATACACATACAGCGACAAGCAGGAGACACTCTACAGTTTGACAAATATTGCTGCTGTTGGGCAACATAATGTACTTTTGAGGCTTTTTTAATGGAGAATGTAGTTGTTTAGATTGCAACCATACAGTTTATTTATAAGGATAGTGGCTATTTTAAAATATTTATAATTTTTGAGAGACAGCGCATCGGCGGCCATTACCCTGTCATACTGAGCAAAGACGGTTGACACTGTTCATCCACAAGGCGGTGACAGAGACCACATAATAACCCCTTTGAGGAGAAAAAAATACAGCATAAATTTAAACTACAACTGATAAAATCTTTAAAAACAGGTAAGTAATATTCTATATTGATCTCTCTCTTTTGTAGTGTTATGTTTATACTATATAACTGTAGTGTATTAAGAGTGAGATAGGGCTCGCATATCAGGAATGTGTGTTGTGTTGGCGGAAAGAAAAAAGAAATGCCCGCATGTGTTTAGCACTTTTCCTTATCGCAAACACAACAATAATCTGGTAGTGATTTAGCTTCTTTTTTTTAATGCTAATTATTGGGATCTTCTGTTTGCAACCGAGAAATACTGTAGACTGTAATAGATTATAATATTGTAGGGTGAAATCTCTAGACTGATGACATTTCATGCCGTTCAGCCTTCTGACTTTAAAATGTGAGCAAAATCATCTGTTTTGTCATCACTTTAGACATTACGCTAGAGAATCATTCAAACATTAGCTTTAAAGTGACAATGGTGAATTCGTAACGGCTTCTGTTGTTCTGACGTCAGCTGCAGATGTGAATGAATAAAAGCAGAATTTAGCTCCTCTCACAAAAGGGTTTTTAGACTCTCGTGTTTAATTAATGTTTTTATTTACACAATTATGCCATTAAACTGCTGAATAAACACAATATCCCACTCATAGCAGTGCCATGTGGCTGTATATCATCACTGGTGTGTGTGTGTGTGTGTGTTTGGTGACCCCTGATAAAGCAGGGACTAAACAGAAGAAAAGTGAGTGAGTGAGCATTGGTGCTATTAAATAATTATTTGTGGCACTCAAATACAAAATAAAAGTTTTCATTTTATTCATTCATTTTCTTGTCAGCTTAGTCCCTTTATTAATCCGGGGTCGCCACAGCAGAATAAACCGCCAACTTATCCAGCAAGTTTTTTACACAGCAGATACCCTTCCAACCGCAACCCATCTCAGGGAAACATACACACACACACATACACATACATACACTACAGACAATTTAGCCTACCCAATTCACCTGTACCACATCCACACGAACTCAGGGAGAGCATGCAAACTCCACACAGAAACGCCAACTAAGGCCAACTAAGACCTTCTTGCTGTGAGGCGAACGTGCTACCCACTGCGCCACTGGGTCGCCTGCTTCATTTCATATGAATTTAAAATAAAATTTTAAACTATTAAGATACTGTACATCACCAATCTCAAACCATTACAAACTACAAACTCTAGTTTGTATTACACAACACAACAACAGCAATATATATATATATATATATATATATATCTCTGCAACTATCCACAGATCTTATATGCTAGCTACCAAATATTTTCTCTTCAAACAGTTATACATTTTTAATGCTGTTATGATAACTTAGGGTTAAGGTTAGGTGCAACACAAATACATTTTAAAAGACACATTCCACAGATCTTTTTGATTGCTTGTTTGTCTCACATGATTCAGAGCATCAATATTGCATACTCAAATAAACAAATGATCTTATGATCTTCTTCTCACTTTTCCTTGTTTACGTGCAAACCAGTCACCCAACAATGCAAGTAAACTGCAATAACAAGACTTTATTAAAACATTCAGGGTTTTTTTATGATTTCAAAACATCAAAAAATGTAATGAATATTATTATTTGTATTTACATTAATAATTTTTATGTGATAAAAGTGCATATAAAAAGTTGATGGAAGGACACAAAAATAAAACTATTACTCTTGACTGAATTAGGTTTCCCCCACAGTCCAAAGACATGTGGTACAGGTGAATTGGGTAGGCTAAATTGCCCAGAGTGTATGAGTGTGAATAAGTCCATATGGACATTTCCCAGTGATGGGCTGCAGCTGGAAGGGCATCCGTTGCGTAAAATATAGACTGGATAAGTTGGCGTTTCAATCCGCTGTAGCGACCCCAGATTAATAAAGGGACTAAGCCGAAAAGAAAATGAATGAATGAATGAATTAGAAATGGCATAGGAGACAATTTAGACAGCATGGTGCACTGCAAGTAGCACTGTTGCTTCACAGCAAAAAGATCAGTAGTTCGAGCCCTGGTTGGGTTAGTTGGCATTTCTGTGTGGAGTTTGCATGTTCTCCCCGTGTTTGTGTGGGTTTCGTCCTGGTTTTCCCACAGTCTAAAGCAGGGGTCACCAATCTCGGTCCTGGAGGGCCGGTGTCCCTGCAAGATTTAACTCCAACTTGCCTCAACACACCTGCCTGGGTTCTTCAACTATACCTAGCAAGACCTGGATTAGCCTTTTCAGGTGTGTTTGATTGGGTTGGAGCTAAAATCTCCAGGACACCGGCCCTCTAGGAACAAGTTTGGTGACCACTGGTCTAAAGACATGCACTATAGGTGAATTGGGCAAGTTAAATTGTCCGTAGTGTATGTGTATATGTCCTGGTTTTCCTGGTCCTTGTAAAACATTTGATGTTACAAAAAAACAACATGTGTGGCTAAATATGAACTTTGATATTAACGGCCCTGGGAGTAAGTATAGGAGACAGGTTAATATATCAAGATTTATTTAAAGGCTGACAGACAATATTCAGACTTTTAAATTCCAGAGAGTTATAACTAATCAGTTTTTCCATTATACAGCAATTTTTTTATCCCATAGTTATGATTAATAAGGATCAAATTACAATAATTTTGACACAAGTGTGTTTTTAGGTTAGAGTTGGAATTCATGTATATGTTGCGATGACAGTTCATTATCAAACTTTTCTTGTTGACCTCTTGGAGTGAAAACATATACTGAACTTGAGGCCACAGGTGAGCTGGTCTGATAAGCTCACTGCATAGACCATTGTTTCTCAACTGGTAGGTCGCGACCTAAAAGTGGGTCGAGGGAACATTTTTAGTGGGTCGTGAAGTGTGTGGTCAAAAAAACAACAAAAGTTGAAATTTTTATTTATTTTGCTTATATCGGACTTTTACTTTGAAATGCGCACGCGACAACCGCACCGTTTGACATGTGAAACTTCATTTAATTATAGCAACAAATATGTCTAAGCGCAAGTACGACCCTGAATTTGTTAAGTATGGATTTACATTGACGACAAAAAAGGCTTAAAACCAGAGTGTCCAACACAATCTCACAGCAATTCGTAACTTTTTCATTTAGTGGCTAATTCGTATGAATTCGTACAATCTAATTCGTACAATTTAGTACGATTTGCTTATCCCCCAATGACGGTTGGGGTTAGAGGTGGGGTCAGGTGCCACGCCTCCTTTTTAAAACCGTACCATTTCGTACGACTGAACTCGTACGAATTCGTACGAATTAGCCACTAAACTGGCAAAATATAAAATGCTTACGTTTTCTCGTGAGATCAGGCTGGAGTGTCATATGTAGTGAGGTGCTCTCACAAGAGAGCATGAAACCTTCTGAATTAAAATGACATTTAGAAACCAAACATCCCAGTTGCAAGGACAAACCTGTGGACTATTTTCAAAGATGACTCTAGAAGCTGAGGGCATCACAAAATTTTCAAGTTCAAAACAAGTACAGGCACTTTGCGCATCTTACTGTGTAGCTCACTGTGTAGCAAAGGCCATGAAAGCCCAGAAGAAGAGCAAATAACTGGTGATTATTATAAAACTGGTTATGATTATTTTAATCATTTTACTTTAATTTGCTTAGTTAGTTCTGTTCAACACTGTAATGTTTTATTAACAGTTCAGTTTAGTTAACGGTAGCTTAATTTTTTTTAAACCTCTGTTTACATTATTTGATGTTTTTACTTTGTAATACTTCTATAATTTGATTAAATGACAGCAGTAAAATATTTTTTATTTGTAAGTTTTGGTGATTATTTTTAATGATTTATCCTTCACTACTTATGTATGTTAACAAATAAATACAAATAAATTATAAATACTAAAATTATATCATAGTTCCTAAAAATATGGGTCGCGGCTTGATGACCATGTAAAAATGTGGGCTCCATGCCAAACCAGTTGAGAAACACTGGCATAGACAACCTGACCATCCTCTCGAAACTGCAGATGGCCATGGCGTGACCGTTGTATAAACTCGCAAGTCTTCCTCGACTTCAGTCATCATTCCAACATAGGCGTGCACACTCTAACCGAAAGCGGGAGGTTTGTTTATTTGCAAACAAGTCATACGAATCATATTTATAATCATTTGACGGTAACTGAGGAAGGCCGCCAATTGTAGCAAAGTAAGAGTAATGATTTTTCTCTAATAATTTACTTGAGTAAAAAGTACACATTATTAAATGTACTCAAAAAGTACACGTTACTCAACAATTTTACTCAAGTAAATCTAACGAAGTAAATTCTTACTGCCCAACTCTGGTTAGAACATGATTAACTTAGTTTATTAAGTTGCAATGACCTAAAACATATGCTTGATCATATAATTTTTACGGTGTGCCCATATCAATTTAATTTGATGACTTTTAATTTTGATGACTTTTAATGTTATTAATGACTCACAGAAACCCTGCAATCTTGAATTCTTTCCAAATAAATCATCATGCGTAATTTGGTTCATATTAAAATATATAGTGTATATATATATATATATATATATATATATATATATATATATATATATATATATATATATATCATCGAGAAAAAAAAGGTAGGTTTTTCCTAGTATCATGCAGCCCAACTGTAAATGCACTCGATGTCAATTTCAACCCATGTTCTTTTCCTATGTAATATTTTCATCTTCAGCAAAAATGGAGAATCCAGCAACAGCACTCCAGGAGGCTGAACCCTGACTTTGGCTGCTGGATGAGGATGAAGCGGAGGAAGGTGAAGTGCTGAAATATGCTTAGGAGAAGAGCCAGCAGGTGAAGTGAGTGCTGACAGCCTACGGACAGCCTTTATCATCATCCTCATCATCATCATCATCATCATCACCTCGACCTTACGCACAACCTCTACTCTTCCCCTTCCTCCACATTTGAATAATACATTCTCCTCTCCAGCAGAGTCAGCCCAGCCTCCATTTAACCAGGGCTAAACAAGCACAGTTTGTTTCACAGCGCACCTCATGTTTTACCACGGACCCCAGGGTAAATGAGGTCATGTGTCAGCAGTCGCATTCAATGAACTTGCATTTTTCTTAGAAACGCTGACAGTGATCATTTCACCACTTGTCGTTGTCAAAGTCTCACTTCCTATTAAAGAATGAATGTTGTAATGCTATTTTCGTAATGGGGCAGAAATATCTCCACTGGAAATATAAACTGGTTGCACAAGAGCTTGAGTCAAATGTGCTGGTGTTTTAAGCTAAAATAAATAGCAAAAATAAGCAAAATAGTCATGAAAACACATACCACACACGTTTATTCATGCAAAACATGTTGATTTGAATGCACCACCTCAGCTCAAGGCATACATACAGTTAAAGTCAGAAATATTAGCGGCCCTTTTAATTTTATTTTTTTCATTTTTAAATATTTCCAAAATCATGTTTAACAGAGCAAGAAATTTTCACAGTATGTCTGATAAATATTTTTTTCTTCTGGAGAAAGTCTTATTTGCTTTATTTAGGCTAGAATAAAAGTCGTTTTTCATTTTTTAAACACCCTTTTAAGGACAAAATTATTAGCCCCTAATCTATATATTTTTCCGATAGTCTACAAAACAAACCATCGTTAAACTAATAACAAGTTAATCTAATTAACCTAGTTAAGCCTTTAAATGTCACTTTAAGCTGTATAGAAGTGTCTTGAAAAAATATCTAGTCAAATATTTACTTTCATCATGGAAAAGTTCAAATAAATTAGAATTATTAACTATTAGAAATGAGTTATGAAAACTATTATATCTAGAAATGTGTTGAAAAAAATTCTCTCCGTTAAACAGAAATTGGGGAAAAAATAAACAGGGGGGCTAACAAATCTGACTTCAACTGTGTGTGTAATGTACATATAGTAAACTATGAATAGGAAGAGGATGGAGGAAAGGAAGAAATGTAAAGACTGAAAAAATAGAAACAAACATGTTCATTGACACAAAAGCTTGGACAAATATGGTATGCGTCATTGTTTTTTTCCAACCATTGTTACTATTGTTATTATATCATCTTCAGTATTATTATTTTTATTATTGTTATTATTATTATTATTATCGGGGTACATTTCTGTGTGGAGTATGCAAGTTCTTCCCATGTTTGCGTAGGTTTCCTCCGAGTGCTCCTGTTTCCCCCACAGTCCAAAGATATGCAGTATAGGTTAATTGGGTGAGCTAAATTGTCCACAGTGTATATGTGTGAATGTGTGAGTGTATGGATGTTTCCCAGTGATGGGTTGCAGCTGGAAGGGCATCCACTGCGTAAAACATGTGCTGGATAAGTTGGCGATTCATTCCACTGTGGCAAGCCCTGATTACTAAAGGGACTAAGGTGAAAAGAATATGAATGAATGATTGAATTATTATTATTATTGACGACAGGATGGCTCAGTGGTTAGTACTGTCGCCTCACCTGGTTCGAGTCCCAGCTGGGTCAGTTGGCATTTCTGCGTGGACTTTGCATGTTCTCTCCATGTTGGCATGGGTTTTCTCCGGGTGCTCCGGTATTCCCCACAGTCCAAAGACATGCAGTTGTAAGAAATGAGTCTGCCTGGACCCAACTTTGACTCTAAATGGTGCGTTGATGCTCATTTAAGGGCTGAATTGTGATAGAAAAGAGAAATCCTTTTTGCTTGTTCTCTCTGCATTGTTTAAGGTGACTACATCCTGAGCAAATGGTGGCGATTGTAGAATGGGGATGGGTATGTGGCACAGAGAACCATGTCATCAATGTTGTGGAAACTGCATTAACATAGAAAGGTAGAGAGAACAGCTGTGTTAACAGCCAATAAGCAACTTCATTAACATCTAAAGACAAGTCTAAAGGCAACATCTACAGCATAAAAGGTTTGAGCTTAAGAATGTTCAGGGTTCATTCTGACGCCGATGAAGCCAGGGTACTGCCGTGTATTTTGAGACTGCTATCTAAAACAAACATCTTCATTGATATCTTCTACGTCCTCCTCATTTTTTCGTACATGGTATAGGTGAATTGAATAAATTAAATTGGCTGTAGTGTGTGCGAGCATGTTTGTGTGTGTGTGTGTAAATGAGTGTGTATGGTTGTTTCCCAGTACTGGGTTGCAGCTGGAAGGGCATCCGCTGTGTAAAACATATGCCGGATAAGTTGGTGGTTCATTCCACATGTTTTATGCAGCGAATGCCCTTCCAGCCACAACCCATCACTGGGAAATTTCCATACACTTTCATTCACATACACTCATACACACTATGGTCAATTTTAGCCTACCCAAATCACCTGTACTACATGTTTGGACTGTGGGGGAAACTGGAGCACTCGAAGGAAACCCATGGAAAAATGGGGAGAACATGCAAACTCTACACAGAAATACCAATTGACCCAGCCAAGGCTCAAACCAGCGACCTTCTTGCTGTGAGGCGAACGTGCTAACCACTGACCCACCGCATCGCCCATTCTTCTTATTATTTATAATAATAATAATAATACCACTATTATAATTGATATCCCTGATGCGTCATCCCAGAATATTCCTATAATTATAAACAAACTTAGTATTCTTATTGATATTTAGTAGTATTTTAGTATTTTCTTTATTATGACTATGAATGCTAAACACTATTTAAATGTTATAAACATTAGTCTGATTGCCATTGCTGTTTATTCGCATTCCTGTTATTTCCATTTCTTTTCTATAAGTGTTTATGTGTTCTTTAAATACCTTATTTTGTATGTTTTGTTCTCTTAATTATAATAGTAAAAAATTAGATCAGTGAACTAAATTGCCTATAACCTTTAAAGAATATGTAACGATTTATGCAAATTTGAAGTAATAATGAAATAATGTCTAAACATATTTATCTCTTCATTGTTGTAGAGTTTGTTTGTTTGTTTCTTTGTTTGTTTGTTTGTTTGTTTGTTTGTTTGTTTGTTTGTTTGTTTGTTTGTTTGATCAATACGATAAAATCATCATATCTTTGGTAGATTTATATTTCTACATACATTGGCTTTAGGATAAGAGGATGGTTTGGGTTAATATTATTTTGTTGGGTGAGTCAAAAACGCAAAGCTGACCGAAATAAACAACACAGGCTCATTCTGAAAACGTAGCCCTATACATTTCTGGAGGTCACCAAATATGTAGCCAGAGTTAAGTATGGCTGGATTTCGCCTTTAAAATGAACGCTATGGGGCGGTGTGATGCTGTTCCTTTTTGCACTAGCAGCTGAATGCTTACCTGCTTACCTCCGTATGGACAGCTTTCCTGCTGTTACCAGTTTGTCCAGTGGCTCACTGTGTACGTCAGTGGACTTGAGATGCAGAGAGGAGTTAACCACGACAATGGGGTTCAAGTCCAGTGAAGAACAGTTCCCGATGGCAGGTAAAACAAGAATAAAAGCCAAAAAATCTGAACAAACAAGTAAATAACAGGGTGAGAAGGTGGTAAAACTGAAAACGTGGTAATATTCAGGGGGCTTTTCTTTTTCAGGATTGCTTTTTAAAATACTGTCGGTTGGGTTTAGAGAGGTGGGTGGGCGCTGGTCATTCATTCATTCATTTTCTTGTCAGCTTAGTCCCTGGGCGCTGGTCAATGTGTGCTTTTTAAAACACTATTGATTGGGTTTAGCGAAGGGAGTGGCTTGGGGGAATCGGTTAACAGCAGCCTCTGGTGGATTTTTGGGAGCAGACGCAAATGGCACTCGCAAAAAAAATAAATAAAAAATGGCCTTAGCTGGATTCACAAAAACTGCAAAAAAACTTACTCCTGGGACATATTTGGACACTCTCTAGAAATGGATATAGGGGTATATTTTCAAAATGAGCCTGGGTTAGAAATAAAACTGAATAAAGTTAGTTATGTATCATTCATTTACTAGATGGCGCCAAACAGTCATGACAATGCCGTGATGTGACAGACAAGGAGAGAAGTGATTCGAAGTGTCTGGCTGAGCCTGCGTTCTTTAGAGATTGTTAACTGTGAATAACATATCTTGGATTGTTGCGACTGACCAATCAGAAACAAGTATTCCAGACTGCTAAGCAATAAGGTAAGTTAAAGTAAAAATGAACGATTCTTGTTCAGCATTTATTAATAATGGGTCAGCATTTACTAATGCATAATTAAAATTGAAAGTTGTGCATGTTAACATTAGCAAATGTGAAACATATTTTTGAAAAAATTTGATGAATATGAAAAATTGCAGCAAACAGTACATCCATTGCACAACACCCATTGTGAGAATAAATTAGACAATACATTCAAATATATTTTACTGTAGCCTGCAGCTAAAATTTTCATTGAATTCACACTAGAAGCCAGACACATTACATTTACTAATGGCCACTTGAAAAAAAAATAAGTTAAAAAGCAGAAAACAGAAAGCCATGATCATGTTATATGACGTGATGACTCTGTCGCTACCAAAGAGTTCACCTTACAGCCAGTGTGTCAATGGTAAAAGTGCTAGAACAGAGCTCAAGCTAAATAACATTCACCCTGAAGCAAAAGCTTTCTGTCTTACATACAAAAAGACACAGTGGGACCACGAAACCACTTTGCAGTCTGACCTCAGGCCTCCTCTCTGTTATCTTTCTTTTTTTAACCTTTCATTGAGCACATACTGAGTTATATCTGCAAAGTGCGAGAACTCTGATTCTTACAGACTGATTCTTTAATGCAGAGAGTGTAAATAAATTACGCTTTTCACAGGAGACCGTGATCAGAGAAATATAAACTAATATATTATACAATAAAACAATATACAATACACTTCTCTTACATTCAAGTTTGCCAAATTACATGATACCAGGATAATACTATGTCTTTAGACAAAGGTTTAGGAAGTTTTTTCATATATATTTTGGTTCACCAGGGCCAAATTAACCAATGGGCATTAAAGGCACGGCCCCAAGGGGCACTTAATTGGGGGCCCTGTGAGGTGGGAAAAAAATGCCAATTTTGGAGTGTCCATTTAAGCTAAGTGCAAATAGCGACTTTCCGCCCATCAATGTCTGATCAACAGACAACATGAGTGGTGTAGCTCGTAAAGCACACAGCAACATGTTTTGACATGATCTATCATCAACTCAGTTTTATGCATTAACCCAATAATATGAATTTGAAGTTATACATAACCATACAATACCCTTTAAATAAATATCTGTAGTACTGTTTCAGAGAACTTGAACAAGTATACTAAAAACCATTCATTTTCCCTAGTTTTATTAGTATTATTTGTGCTTTTTAGATGCTTTAAATTAAATTAAACCTTGTAGACTATAAATATATACCATATATCATTTATTAAAAAATGTGGGCAATATATTATAGATTCGTTTTATTAAAATTGTATCATGTTATTCTTGTTTTTTTTTATTTATTTATTTAACTATAGGGGTGGGTCAGGGTAGAGAGCCCCATAAGACAATGTGCCAATATTGGCCTCTGAATTCTTAATCCGGTACTGAAGTTCACCAAGGCTGTCTTAATATAAACAAAAATACATTTAAAACAGCTTATATTATATTATATTATATTATATTATATTATATTATATTATATTATATTATATTATATTATATCATTAAAAATTTACCATTTGACATTTTTTTTAATTCACAAGTTTGTGATCTGTGTAACTGCACTAAAAAATTATATATTTTGTATATTTTACAAATTCTCAGAGTATAATTTAACTTCAAACTTTTATATTTAACTCAATCAAAATATTGGTCCCACTTTATATTGTGGCCTTTACTAATATGTACTTACACAGGAATTAATAGATTGTTACAATACTGTAATAATGTACTTATTGTGTAAATACATGTATTTACTATGTACTTATGCTTGATCAAATACATGTATGTAACTACATCTGTAATTAACTTTTGTAGTTACATTTGTAAATACACTGTTGACCATCCCTTACACCTTAACCCACCCTTAAACCTACCCATACCACCAAACCTGTCCATAACCCAACCTCTATCCCAACTCAAAAGCACCACAAGTGTGCTGAAGTAAATTATAAACACAGTAAGTACATTGTATTTATTTTTTGATGGAGGTACATAGTAGTTAAGGACACTTAATATAAAGTGGGACCAGAATTTTGTTTATTATTTACTGTTTTCTTTGGTACAACATAGATTTTTTTACCCTTAGATCAAAGTATAACGGCTTCAGTCTAAATGTTAAGTACTTTGTTACAGCTAAAGTGATTAATTTCCCTCAAATTTTGGTTTTGACTCTGACTGATATTAATAACAATGTTTATTATAATTGGATAATACATTTTTTTATAATTTAGTCAAACATAAAATGTTACTTTATAGACAGTGAATTAATTTAATTACTTTGGTTCAACTTAAAATCAAAATCCAAGTAAACTTTTGTTTAAACTACTTCCATGACCTTGTTTTTCTTCAGGGAGGGTATCTTGTCTTGCTGGTAGACAAGGAAGGTTACCTTTTAATGGGTTTTATTTAAAACAAGTCACTGAATCAAAGTGAGGAAGCAGGAGAGTGGTCCCTAGTAGCATGGCCCGGGTTTGGCAGAGGTGGCACCATCTTTAAGGCGGCACACAAGATTTGGGCCAGATGAAAAACGTAGTATTTGGCCCAGATTTAAAAATTTGATAAGTGGGCCATGTGAGTTTGGCCAGTCTTGACCCACATTTAAAATACACTAAAATCATTTTTGAGTAAAGAAAAAAAATTCTACCAATCAGGTCACCTTGAGAAAAAGCGTGCCCATAGTGTGCCTAAGGCGCATCACTCAATGGGTTTATCAATTTCATTGCAATCGTGACACACCAACCTATCTGGCCCAGTTCAGGCCCAGTTATGAGTTATTAACTTGGCTGAGACTTGGCCCAGATATTTGGTGTTTGGCCCTTGTCTGGAAGCCAGATTTGGTCCAGTCATGTACAGTAATTCACTGCAACATGTGGGCCAAGCAAAACCTGATTGTGTGGGCCAGAGCTGGGCCAGAGAAATTTTGCTATGTGGGGTGTCACTGCTGTTAGTGGTCACATTAACAGCTTATAATATAAACATCTGATGTTAACAATCTCTCACACAGTTCGTTCTGCGGTACATCAGAAGGTAAGTATTCATGCAAATACACACAGGTTTATCAGGTAAATGCTAGATCTTCAAGTAAATACTATATGAGTATAACCATTTCCCTTGATCAGTAGATTAAGGATCTGAAGGCACAAAGGACACATCCATGGAAGAAGAAGAGAGGACTGAAGAGCACCGGTGAGGATACCATCCGACTTCAATACCAGATGATGAATGAGAGAAAGAGGTAGGTTCTTATAGTGTCCTTGATTGAGGGGAACAGGTGCAGATGATTAAAAGGCTGGTGATGGTTTGCAGGATTGGAGAGAGGTAGTTTGTGAGGGAGAGCTTTGATTGGTGGAGCAGGAAAGAGCCGAGGATGTGACAGGAGTGTTGCATTGTGCTGTCCGTATACAGTTGAAGTCAGAATTATTAGCCCCCCTGTTTATTTTTTCCCCCAATTTCTGTTTAACGGAGAGAAGTTGTTTTTTTTCAACACATTTCTAATCATGATAGTTTTAATAACTGATTTCGGTCCCACTTTATATTAAGTGTCCCTAACTACTATGTACTTACTGTGTTTATAATGTATTTGAGAACACTTGTGGTGCTCTTGAGTTGGGATAGGGCTTGGGTTATGGACAGGTTTGGTGGTATGGGTAGGTTTAAGGTGTAAGGGATGGTCAACAGTGTATTTACAAAAGTACTTACAAAAGTTAATTAAAGATGTAATTACATACATGTATTTAATCAAGCGTAAATACATGTATTTACATAATAAGTACATTGTAACAAACTATTAAGTCCTGTGTACGTACATATTAGTTAAGGCCACTTAATATAAAGTGGGACCCTGATTTCTAATAACTGATTTGTTTTATCTTTTCCATGATGAAAGTAAATAATATTTGACTAGATATTTTTCAAGACATACAGCTTACAGCTTTTGACATTTAAAGGCTTAACTAGGTTAATTAGGTTAACTTATCATTAGGTTAATGATGCTTTGTTCTGTAGACTATCGGAAAATATATATAGAAGAGGGACCAATCATTTTGACCTTAAATGGTTTTTAAAAAATGTTAAACTGCTCTTTTTCTAGCCAAAATAAAAAATAATAAGACTTTCTTCAGAAGAAAAAAATATTATCAGACGTACTGTGAAAATGTCATTGCTTTGTTAAACATCATTTAGTAAATATTAAAAAAAGAAAAAAATTTAATTTGGAATTTTTGTCTCTTTACATTTATGTATCATTTTAATAATTTTTGATCTAATGTATTTAACCCTCTACTGTATGGTGTTGTTATATGGCAACATAATATTAATGTTAATTTCTCTGCCACTGTTTCTTAAAGATCAACATTGAATTTTATTTTTTATTTTATTTTTTATTTTTTTAAAAGAGAAGACTTATTGTAGCCAATGATGTGCTTTGGTTAAGTCACATGACATGCAGTGTTTTTCTGTAGCATGATTTCTAACAGACTGTCGTTTATTGTGAGTAGTTACTGAATGCAAATGTACACGTCAATAAAACAAAGAATCAAATTATGTCAGATCCACAAAAAAAATCTGAAACATCACCTCCAGTAAGTTATGAGGACATATTCACAACTCAATTTTTTACAAATTAGTTTTTTTTTTTTTTTTGTAAATTGATCAAATGTTTGTTTTTCCAAATGGCAACACTGTCCAATAGTGGAACATGCTATATTGCAATAGGTCAGTGTAGGTCAGTTGTAACATTCACAACATGAATGCTAGTGATATAATGTTGATTAGTTGCATGTTAATGGCAATTGCATCATGGATAAAATCTATTTTTAAGTTTTAATGGTAAGACTACTTTTGAATAGATATGAATACAGGGAACAGTGTATTAGCGAGCACCCATGTGTGAAAGAAGAAAAGGACAGAACTGGCTCTTCCTGCAGATGAAAGTGAGGATGGGTTTTAGTGACCATGAGAAAGATGCAGATTTAACATTTGATAAGAGCAGTGATGGAGACAGTTTAGGTAAGTAAGCTCAGAGGCAGATAAGACAGGTGTAGTATAGTATATAATATAATATATAAGCATTGTTAGCTAGTAGCTCCTTTATTCTGATGCATCTGGATATACTAGACTTGTTATTTATTTGTTATAATATTTACTGGAGGAAATATTTTTATTCACTGTATTTTGTATACATGATAATATGATGATATGTTTGTTTTCAATATTATTAAGCAAAAATAATGAGATAAATGAAAGCTGTTGGAATATGAGTTGTTGTAAATTATGTTTGAGGTGTTTTTTTATAAGTTCTGTGTTAAAGCTTATAATACTGCAACACTAAATAATTTTCAATAACACAATAATTAATTATAAGGCAAGTTTTACATTTAAATTTCTAAGTTAGATCAACTGTTGAAAGTTGTTGCCATATGGCAACATATCATAAAGTACTTGAAAAAAAAAAAACTTTTTTTTTACAGCACTTTAAGTTAAGCCATTTTAAGAAAAGAAAAGTCAAATATATATATATATATATATATATATATATATATATATATATATATATATATATATATATATATATATATATATATATATATATATATATATATATATATATGATAATGCTTGCAGTAGAGGGTTAAATTGATTAGATTTTTTTGGTTTGGATCTTTATTTGATATTTATTTGGATCTTTATTTTGTTACTTCATTCTTCGGTAACACTATTTTGAGGGTCCGTTTGAGTATTAGTAGACTGCCCGCTAAATATCTGTTGATACTACTCCTTTAACAGACATTAAACTGATTATAAGAAACTAGTACATGCAAGTACTTGTCAACTTACACTAACTCTAACCCTAACCCCAACCTATCAGTCTACTTATAATCTAATGAGAATTAGTTGGCATGTATATGCAACGTAACTTAAATTCAACAACTATCAAACATACATTTTGACCCATTCTTGAGCCAGGAGGTTGTAACACTGATGCTCTCATTTATGTCTTATGTCTTTATGTCTAAAAATAAGTAAAGTCTAACACAGGTTTCCTTAAATCCTGTACTTTCAATTAAACACATGGTCTTCTTTTGTCCAAGAATTCTTCATATGCAGCAATCACAGTTTTGATAACCTGAATTAATCTCATGCACTTCTAACAGACTTTTCAAAGATATCTGCTCTTCAAACTTTGATTCATTCAATACTCTTTCCCAATTATTTGCCATTCATTGATAAAGTTATTTTTCCCTTCTACCCTTTTGTTTGAATCTCAGATGAGTTTTTTTCCTTTGAAACTCTGTCTAACAGGCCAGTTTCTCACATGTTCTCTGATGCAGATGAAGCTGGTGGTTAGCGTATGCCGTTCAATAGTCTCCAGCTGAGCAGCAGTCTGTTTTTCAAACCACAGACCCTTATATACTCGTCCTCTATTGTTGTGCAACTAGGCCGAGCACATTCCTGTTTTCTGTGTGGGTTAGATGTTTAGAAAGTGCATTAATCTCTTTAACAGAACAACAGACTGATGAGTTTCTGAAGAATGTGCTTCTTTTCGGTAACCGTATTTTTCAAAACTAAAGTCTGATTTTTAAAGTGGCTTGCTGAATATCACAGCAGCTGAACAAACACACCGTAGTGTCATTTCCATGCTTCATTAAGTCAAACTCTCTTTATTAAAGAACGGTTTCTCCAGAGCCACATTAGCATATTAGAATGATTAGAATTTAAAGGTTTTCTGGTAGCCTGAAGTAATGAATGCTGAAAATAGGCGGTTTGGCATCATAGTTAAATGTGAAATATAGATAGAATTTGTACTGTGTGATATTGAAGAAAAGCATTATATATAGCATGCTAAATAGTGCAATGTTCTATATGCAATAAAATTTTTTGATAAAATTATTTCAATGAAAAGAAAGCATAAATTAAATTTCTGAACGTGAACAGCCATGTTTACTGTTGCATAAAACAATTAAGATTATATATATATATATATATATATATATACACACACACAAAAGTTCTGACTGGTTCTTGAATCTAATTGGCTGATCGCCGTGCGATATTCTGCAAATAACAGCACTCGTCGAGCCTCTTAAGCCTTCACCCTTGTGTATAACTCCGCCCACATACAGACAAGCAGAGGATACTCTACAGTTTGACAAATATTGCAGCTATTGGACAACATAATTTAATTTTGAGGCTTTTTTAAGTCAAGAATAAAGTTGTTTAGATCAGAACTATGTAGTTTATTTATAAGGATAGTACCTATTTTAAAATATTAAAAATTCTGAGAGACAGTGTCACTCAGAAACGACAATGCACACGACAAGCGACAGACCGGAAGTCATTCATTCCTAATGAAGAGTTGTCTGGGAGCTGTGTAGAGTTCCGATCATCTCCGTATGTGGAAAATCCGGATCTGATTTGACCTGTGAATCTATTAAATTACTCTAGTCAGCGCAATAGCCTAGTGGTTATTTTGTCAACATATGATGCAGTAGCATGTCAGGGTATCCTGTGTTCGAATCCCGGCTCGAGGACATTTACCTACCCTACCGCCCTCTCTCTCTCCAACATAGCTTCCTGTTTAAATACTGTCCTATGTAATAAAGGCCAAAAATAAATCTAATATATATATATATATATATATATATATATATATATATATATATATATATATATAGATAGATAGATAGATAGATAGATAGATAGATAGATAGATAGATAGATAGATAGATAGATAGATAGATAGATAGATAGATAGATATAGATATATATTTGAACTCCTGCGACTAGATTGTATGCATCCAGCCATTCGGATGTGATGTATTTCAGTGTTGTCCAAGTAGGTCCGTGCACGCCAGATGAGAAATAGTAGTTTTTATACGTTATTTCGTTTTAAATTCTATTCATAAATGAGCAATTTTATGTTGTCTCCACATTCTGTCCAAAGTTTTTAACATTCTATGAGTTTCTAGTGTTTATTTATTTAACCGTGGGGAACATACAGAGATTAATGGCTCTTGATTTTGCACTCCTTTATTTCGGACACTGCAAGACCAGCTTCTCTCCCATGGTGCCGCCGAAACTGAAAATTATGTGCGACTGCCACAAGGGGGCATATTCCAAAAGTGGTGTCCCAAATGTCATGTGTAGTGGAAAGGCAGATTTTAGTCTGTCTTTAAGCAAAGACGGTTAACGATGTTCATCCACAAGATGGCGACAGAGACCACATAATAAGCCCTAATAGAAAAACTGCGTAATTTCAAACCATTCATTCATTTTCTTGATGTCCCTTTATTAATCTAGGGTCGCCACAGCAGAATGAACCACCAATTTCAAGCACCCAGAGGAAACCCACACAAACACGGGAAGAACATGCAAACTCTTCATAGAAACACCTACAGACCCAACCGGGACTCGAACCTGCAACCTTAGATGTGAGGCCACAGTGTAACCACTGAGCCACTGTGTCGCCTAAATATCCATATTTTGTTCATTTATAACATATATCACTGATTTAAAGTACAAACATCTACAAATTGCTCCTTTGTTGAACAGAAAAAATACAACCAAAAGCAGATGAGGATAAGAAAGTCATATGATGAACCAAAGCTTATCACAAACTACTTATCCCACAGCAGATACTTATTAACAAGGTGCTCAGTGTCATTCACTTAGCTGCTAAACAAGTCATGGTAACACACATAAAAAATAATGCAATAAATATCATTTATCAAAGTTGATCTAACATAAAACTGTATTGTACATAACTCGTCACCTTGGAATTATAAGGTTCTATCTGCGTTCTGAAAGATTTTGAGATCTTGAGCTTTTGAAGTTTTTGCATTCCATATAGCTAACAGTATGTGTGTATATTTGTTTTTAAATAAAAAGTCTTAAAATGTAAACAACTTATAAAAAAATCCCAAAAAGTAAATAAGTTGATTCATTTAATAAGAATATGTCAATAACTCAATTTTGACAATAATGTCAGATAGAACCTTATAATTCTAATGTAACGAACTGATAAAAAAGGAAAAATAACTATGAAAAATATAATTATAATATATACATATTTATATAACTAAAATCATAACTGAGATGCAGGAAATATAGGAAAAAAAACTATATTGTTCTAACTTGTTTGGACAAACTCAAACTAAATAAGTTAAGTCAACTTACAGACCAGTTGAAACAGCTAAAACTAACTGTGTTAACAAATTCAATAACTACAAATTATTTCAACTTACAAAATCAAAATGAATAAACAAAAATTTGAATAATTTTTTACAGTGACCTCACTTTTTTTTCTTTGTTTTTGTGAGGGGGTTGGTCTTCCTGGTGCCTTTATTTTTTAAAGTGCAGATTAACAGAAGAATCGATTGAATCGGCTGAGAGTTCACAATGAGCTCATCAAATATTTAAAGGGGTTTTGTGATGTCAATCATGTGATTTATAGGACAATATCTTGTTGCATCACGCTCTGTTTTTGAATTGTTTATTGCAGAAAAGCCTCAATTTAGAAGAAAACTGAAACCTACCATTTTAGACATTATTTTAGATAGATTTTAGACCCTAATAAAATTAGATTTCATTAGAGATGTACTGCATTACTAAAATTGATGTGATATGTCAAGCAAAACTTATTAAATGCATAAATAACGTACACTCACACAAGGTAACAACTGCAGTGTTTGCCACCGTTAAAATTCTTATGTTTACTAAATACACTCCTTCACAGATCATCTAGCTGCGCAAACATCTGATTCTCCAACAGCTGGCTCTTTTACACAGAGCCGTCTGCTTAATGGCCATGGGAGAAATCAAGGGTAAATTTTAAAAAATGAACAAACCCTGTCATTTATGTAACACACAAAATAAATGATCGGAACAAAGAGTGTCCTTCCCAATTCTAACAGTCAATATTTGTTTTTTATTACATCCGCTAATACTTCTGCAGAGACGCTGATCTGAAAGATACAGCTGTATTACATGTGCAACATAGAGTGGTCGAGTCTGTAAACAGTCTTGTTGACTCAGCAGTAGAGACTTCTGGACACATCAGCAGAACACAGAGATAAGCACTGTTTTCATTACGTTGTGCTGCAATTGTTTTTTCTGCAAATTTAAATATTTCTGGAGGCTTGTGGTTTCAAATCATTGTTCAGCCCTTCACAGCGCGCCTCATAAAAGGATCTCTAACTAGGAATTAATTATTTAGCAGACTCTAGTATTTTGCATAATACAACAGAGGGTTAACAAGAGGTCACGCTATATTTATATATAAGAAAATAATCATTTTACATATGGAAAACAGGCCTCAGATAAAGAAACCACAGTTCTTACATAAAATATTGAAACCTTGAGCACACTGAACATTGACATTCTGGTGTCAAAAGATACAAATTAAAAATCCTATGGTACAGTGGTCACCAAATTTGTTCCTGGAGGGCCGGTGTCCTGCAGATTTTAGCTCCAACCCTAATCAAACACACCTGAACAAGCTAATCAAGGTCTTACTAGGTATACTAGAAACACCCAGGCAGGTGTGTTGAGGCAAGTTGGAGCTAAACCCTGCAGGGACACCAGCCCTCCAGGATCGAGATTGGTGACCCCTGCTATAGTACCTAAAGTAAAGTGGCTTAGAGCAGGGGTTCCCAAACTTTTCAGCCTGCGATACCTAAACTGACAATGCCAGTGACTTCCGACACCTAATATCTTCTGAGGTGGTTATAAATACAGAAACCTTGCATGCAGTGGCCCATACACACCATAGACCCAAGTCTATTCTTATTAATTTATTTTTTTATGCATGTCAGTGCTGTAAATGGGCCAGAAAGTTTAACCTGATGTTATAAAATCAATCTGCTGCATCTGAATATAATGTATTTACCCCAGGGGTCGCAATCCAATAGAACTATAAGCTACTATAGTAACCAAATAGTATATATCAGGGGTGTAAAACTCAATTCCTGGAGGGCCGAAGCCCTGCACAGTTTAGTTCCAACCCTGCTCCAACACAATTACCTGTAGGTTTCAAACAAGCCTGAAGGACTCAATTAGTTTGATCAGGTGTGTTTAATTAGGGTTGGAACTAAACTGTGCAGAGCTGCGGCCCTTTTGGAACAAAGTTTGACACCTGTGATATATAGTAACTATAAACAACTATTTTTTCTCTTCAGTAGGTTACGGATAAATTATGGTAATTCGTATGGTTTAATAAAAATAAATAGACTTTTGGAAATCACCAGGTGACCCCCCTTCATTGTCAGGCAACCCCTCGAGGGGTCCCGACCCCCACTTTGAGAACCACTGTCTTAGAGAGCCTAACGTGCTACAATTAACACTTGCATTTACGTAAAGTAAAAAAAAAAAAAAAAACAGCAAATTAAGAAAAGCTCTTCATCTGTTTGACAGCCCATATGCTGCAAATCCTCACATCGCATACACATAAAAAAACACACTGCATTTTCTCACAACACAAACAGATTAATAAAACATGCTGCATTTTCTCACAACGCAAACGATTTATGAAACGCCCACATTTTCTCTTAACACTAGCAAAAACAACGTAACACAACAGAAATGTTTCAATGGGACCCAAAAAGTTGACAGACCCTGCTGTGCCATAACTATTGCTCAGTGAAATTGTAGGTGATCTTTGAAAGGAGAGTTTTTTTGTTTGTTTAATTTCACATCCTGATTCTCGTGTCTTTTGAATTTTTCTAACTTTTTGAACTGCAGCACGTGTGCTGTCAAATAAAGATCTTTTCTTAATTTGCTGGCGTTTTTTGTAATTGCATGTGTTTTCTTAAACTGCAGCAGGTTAAGCTCTCTCGGCCACAGCCAAAAGTGTCACTATGATAACACCATGGCAGAGAGGTGCAACAAATTACATTTGTTTTACATTCCAAGCATCTGTGCATCTCATGCATATTTTAAATCCAGATTTGACCAATCAGATGGTGCCTTACTGTTTTTACACACACCTCACCACCAGACTAGACCAGCGAGTTTGAGTTTTTAAAAAAATGGTATTCATTTATTTTTTAGAATTTGAAATAATAAATACAAGTGAGTTAAATCACAACAACGAATAATAATCAGAGTATATTCCAATGTTTTAGTCATTTATAGTGTTTCAACTTAGTTTTCAACATTTGCACTTCGAATTAGATCTATTCATTCGAAAAATATAATTACCTATTTAATTGTTTATATATATGTGTGTGTGTGTGTGTGTGTGTGTGTGTGTGTGTGTGTGTGTGCGTGCGTGCGTGCGTGCGTGCGTGCTTGCGTGTGTGTGTGTGTGTATCAGATTCAAATCCTCTCAAAGCTGTTTGAAAATTGAGCATTTCTATCAGGCTCCTGTCTGTTGGTTCAGTAATTTCAAAAACACTATAAATGATATTGGCGAGGTACAAACCTCACCAGTTGACAATAGTGAAGGGCAAAACAACTTTAGAGAAACCATGCTCAGTTGTGTACCACCATTTCTACATGGCCAAACTTCTTGTGCAGACCTGCAGTCTGTGCTTATTTCATTTTTGATTGGAATGAGAGCAGCACATGTTTGTTCCCTCCTAAACATTGCTGTCGTCATCAGTGTCTGTCTAGATGTTCATTATCCAGTGCTGTAAAGTAGGCTACTTAAGTAAATGGACTTTACTTTACTTAAGTATTTTTTGGCTACTTTGTACTTGTACTGAGTATTAAAAATAAAAGCAACTTTTACTCTGTACTTTACTACATTTTTGATTGAATATATGTACTCTTTACTCCACTGCATTTGAACGTTACTCGTTACATTGTGATGCGCGACAAGTCGGCATCTTTATCTTTTACCACGGCCAATTTGTTGGGCAGGCGAGGCGATAATCGTCATCTGCAGGATGCTGAAGATACTGTATGCTATTTATGAGCTAAATCACAGGAACGTGAATTAGCAGCTTGCCTAATACCAGGTGTTTAATTAGCGACATGGCAGCAGCAAATGATGAAGCCGAAGTCAGCAAATCAAGCAGTGCCAGCACTGATGACCATCCATGGCCTTATCTGAAAGACATGTTTTCAATGTTTGCATATACAGAATGGCTTTTACAGGATGCAGTGTCTACGTTGTTTGCCACGAACCATGAAAATAAGTGCTTTTAAGAATTTATCGTCAAATTTGAGAAAACACATTGAAGTAAGAGACTATTTAATGGTAGTTTAATGTGAATTTAGTGAACTTAATAGTTACTGATATGGCAAAATCCACTGCGACATAGCTATTTGTGATGTATTTTTCATTGAATTCATTTACTAATTTGAAAAATAACATTGCTCCTCTTTGTTTAATTTTAATACAGAGAAAACATCCTAATCAATTGAAAAACTACTCAAAATAAAAGTATTGCCCCCTTTGATACTAAGAGGTGAATCACATGAAAGTCAGCGCTGAATTTTATTTACTACGTTTTACTACTTTTTTTATTGTTTGTGGCTTTTTAAACATTTGAGTTTGAGACTTTTTGTTCTATTTTTTTTATCTATTTTGTTTTGCCATTTTAAAACATTACGGTGTTCAATGTAATTTCTATATTAGGAAATGAAACCTTTCTTGGTGTTCTTTGAACCTACATATATGAGTAAAATACTTAAGTTCTTTTAAAATTGGATACTTTAATACTTAAGTCTTATTGGAATTGGTGACTTGTAACTTGTAATGGAGTAATTTTTACAGTAAGGTATCTGTACTTTTACTCAAGTCTGGTTTTGAGGTACTCTTTACACCTCTGTCATTATCAGAATCAACTGGTTACTTAAGATTAAAGAATTGCTGCCTGCTATTCATTTATCGACCACAGGTGTCACTAATAGCACATCTTTCTAAATCATACACAGACCATTTTTAGAATCTTTTATTTATAATCCTTTTATATATTTATTTACAGCACATTTATTTAATTAATTATTACGGTGGTTAGTATTTTGGTTGAGAGGAGGCATTAAAGGCATGTTTCCAGTTTAATGGAGAAAAGCATCCAAAATGTTATTTAGCTTACATATATCAAACTTCACATTTTAATAAAAATTATTTGATTAATTTATTCATACCTATATAATTTTTTTTGTTGTTCGTTTTCTTTTTTCTTTTTAAATGAAAATAGGAGATCCTCAAACCCCAACCCTTTCACTCTAATGTCAAAATGATTTTTTACCCTATTCAAAAGAAATATCCTGTCTTACTTCAACAAAATGGTGTTAAAAAGAAGATTATTTTTACCCTATTCACAAGTATCCTGTCCTACTTATTAATATCATGGTAATTTCATGGTAAGTGTTTCTCGGAATGAATTTCAGAGCGGAACCTTGTATGTTTTCTGTGTTTCTAGCCGGACATGAAAACCAGGCGGTATTTTTAACCTCTTGTAGATGATGCATGTCGCTGTAATACTTTCATTTTAACTTATTTTACAGATTATCACGACGTCTACGCTATTCGTGCACACGGTATTTTTATTGTTTACCATGTATCATGACGAATATAATGTAATGCACGACATTTCGTATCTTAATACAATGAGCAGCCTCTCCTTAGCAACTTATTTACACCTATGATAACTTTTCACCAGATCACACATCAGAAATATGAGAATATAAGTGGTCTTGAATACT
This sequence comes from Danio rerio, assembly GCF_052040795.2. NCBI lineage: Eukaryota > Metazoa > Chordata > Actinopteri > Cypriniformes > Danionidae > Danio > Danio rerio. The sequence continues at coordinate 43,828,437 of NC_141023.1, read as the reverse complement.
TCTCATGGCTTCGGTTTGGACAGATATTCGGGCTGTTTTGCCCTCGACTGTGTCTGAATTTCCTCTTGACTTTAGTGAAAAGATTGAACTCAGTGTGCTGAAGTGTCTCGAGCTGTCCAGAGATCAGCTGTACAGTGAAGCAGATTGTCCAGTTTCTGCCGAAAGAGCCCAGATCATTATAGATTACTCCTGGGAGAAGCTCAACATTGGCACATGGAGAGATGTGGACAAAGAGTGGAGGAGAGTTTACTCTTATGGCTGTTTGTTCAAAGTATTAAGTTTATGTCATGGAAATCCACCTCAAAACATCATTCAGGAGGCCATTAGGACGTGTGACATGAGTTTGTTGATGGGAGCAGCCATCATGGACAACATTCTGCAAAGACTGGTTGGCATCTTGAGGAATAAAATTAAAACGACGAGTCCAAACAAAGCAGAGTGGAGCGAAGAGCCATGTTCAAAGGTGAACGCTTCATTCATTCATTTTCTTACCCTGCTGAAAAATCCAGCCTAGGCTGGTTTTAGCTGGTCGACCAGGCTGGTTTTAGAGGGGTTTTGGCCATTTCCAGTCTGGTTTCCAGCCATTTCCAGCCTGGTCTTAGCTGGTCAGGCTGGAAAATGACCAGCTAAATCCAGCTAAATCCAGCTTGACCAGCCTGGTTTAAGCTGGACATAGCTGGTTTTGGCTGGGCTCCCAGCCTGGCTAGGCTGGTCAAGCTGGTTTTAGCTGGTCATCTCCCAGCCTGACCAGCTAAACCCAGGCTGGAAATGGCTTGAAACCAGCCTGGAAATGGCCAAAACCCCTCTAAAACCAGCCTGGTCGACCAGCTAAAACCAGCCAACCAGCATAGGCTGGTTTAAGATGGTTTTTTCAGCAGGGTAGTCTCTTTATTAATCTGGGTTTGCCACAGCGGAATGAACCGCCATATGTTTTACACAGCTGATGCCCTTCCAGCTGCAACCCATCACTAGGAAACATCCATACACACTCATTTACACAAACACCACGGACAATTTAGCTTACTCAATTTACCTATACAGCATGTCTTTGGACTTCTGGGGGAAAGTCGAGCACCCGGAGGAAACCCGGCTCCACACAGAAGTGCCAACTGACCCAGCAGAGGCTCAAACTACTGACCTTCTTGCTATGATTCAGTTGTGCTACCCACTGTACCACTGTCATGCCTGAAGTCAGCGTTTAAAGTGATAATACAGTGTCATGTCATTATTCACCGACCCTTCACTGTCTGTTTTTCTAAGGAAGTCGGTTACAGCTTACCAAATATTAATATAAATACAACTGTCTTTTGTCAGTTTATATTTATTAGTATTTGCCTGAAGTAATAAAGACAAAATAATATAATACTACTAATTTTAAACAAACATAACATAAAAAATATATATGAGCAATTCCAGCGTTATAGATGTGTTATTCGCAGTAAAAACTCAAAACATAAATTCACATTGAAGGTATATGTTAACATTATATTGAAACATCTGTTTGTATTTTCCAGAACAACTGACCACAGTGTTATAGGAGCAGAAAAAAATCTGTTAACATGTTTTGTACTGTAAATGTGGAAAATAAACATGCGTTATGGATGTGACAAAATAAGTCTGCGAGTTTACAGTATACAAAATACTTTGTAGAACTTCTGTGAATTATTCTGCACAACCCAAAATAAACAATGATAATCAAAAGGATAAGAGAAATTATTTTATTTTATAAAAGAAAATGATTTTATGATAGAAAAAATTGTCATTATGGATGACATCTCTCTATTATGGATGTGAAAGATGTAAAATTGTCACTTGTGTGACTGGTAAATCAAATAGAATAGTTTGAAAACACTGACCGATGCATTTATGAGTATTCCTAAAGTACTGTAAAATACTTAAACTAAAAACCCAGAAATGGTTACCGTATTTTGGTGTAAACTTAATTTTTTTCATGGCAATGTTGACATTTGCATAGAATTACTCAAATACAGATGAAGTCAGAATTATTAGCCCCCCTGAATTATTCGTAACCTATTTAATTTTTTCCCTCAATTTCTGTTTAACAGAGAGCAGATTTCTTCAACACATTTCTAATCATTATAGTTTTAATAATTCATTTCTAATAACTGATTTATTTTATCTTTGCCATGATGACAGTAAATAATATTTGACTAGATATTTTTTCAAGACACTTTTATACAGCTTAAAGTGGCATTCAAAGGCTTAACTAGATTAATTAGGTTAACTAGGCAGGTTAGGGGAATTAGGCAACTTATTGTAATGATGGTTTGTTCTGTAAATTATCGAGAAAAAGAAGTTGTTTGTCCTTAAAATGTTTAAAAAAATAAAAACTGCTTTTATTCTAGCCTAAATAAAACAAATAATACTTTATTCAGAAGAAAAAATATTATCAGGCATACTGTGAAAATTTCCTTGCTCTGTTAAACATCATTTGGGAAATATTTAAAAAAGAAAACAAATTCTAAGGGGGGCTAATAAGTCTGACTTTAACTGTACATACATCTGATATCTGCAAAGAAGCTGTCAAACGGATTTAAAAAGAAGTTAGAAAATTTTGTCATCTATCCTTTTATGTGTTACAAACATGTTTGAGATTTGTTCTTGTGTAAATTGATATTGAATTGAATCTATATATTTTAAAGAAAGCTAGAAACCCGTAACCATTGACTTCCTTAGAAAAACAAATACTGTGGAAATCAATGGTTACATGTATACAGCTTTCTTCAAGATATCTTTTTTGTGTTCAAACTGAAGAAAGAAACTCAAACTGGTTTGTAACATAAAGAGAGATGATTGAGTTTTCTAACTATTCTTTTAAAAGCTGTTTGACTGCTTCTTTACAGATAAAATATACATGTATAGGTCGCCTCACAGATAGAAGGTTGCTGGTTCAAGTCCCGGCTGGGCCAGTTGGCATTTCTGTGTGGAGTTTGGATGTTCTCCCTGTGTTCGCATGGGTTTCCTCTGGGTGCTCCGGTTTCCTCCACAGTCCAAACACATGCACTAAGTGAATTGAATAAACTAAATTAGCCGTAGTGCATGTGTGTAAATGTGAGGTGTGTGGATGTTTCCCAGTACTGAGTTGCAGCTGGAAAGGCATCTGCTTTGTAAAACGGCAAAAGTTGGCGGTTCATTCTGCTGTGGCGTCCCCTGATAAATAAGGAGACTATGCTGAAGGACAATTTATGAATATATATATGTATATATTTTTATAATAAATAATAAATTTAAATAATAAATTTATAAAATGCAAAAGATAACACTTATTTTACCAAAATAAAATAGGATCATGCCTTGATTTTTAATTATTTAATTAGGACAGTAATGTGTTAATACATTATTACAACTACATTCATTACAAATGTACATATTTTAATAATCAAATAAGCATAATTGCTTAATTTACATTTCAGATACCTGAAAACGAGTATTGTTGTAAAACTGAGTTTTTGTTTTTGTCGTTTTTTATTTAATTTTTATTCATTATATATTCTTAGTTGTTTTTTATAATTCTTTTTAGCTTCAAATATCTAATTTTGTTTTAGTATTTTTTATACTTAAACTTTATTTTCAGTTATTTGCCAATGAATCATTCATAAATTTAACTGTAATTTGCTAGTTTAGTTTTCAATTCCATTTAATATTGACATTTTATTTTAGTTTTATTTCAGTTAATTAACAAAGTATTTACTTAAACGGATTAAGTAATTTTAGTTCTGGAGTATTCCTGTAAAATTACAAAGACTGTATAATTTGTTGGAGACTTTATACTGCTCAGTGAGCGTCATCTTTCAGATTAAGCTTTAAACCAAGGTTCTTACTTTCTATGGTTGTTAATAATTCCAGGATGTCTTTTGAAAAAAATCATCCCCATATCATAATTAGCTTTATCAATCAGCTGGTGTGTGGTGTAGGGTTGTAACGGTATGAATTTTTCACGGTATGATAATCGTCTAAAACAATACCACGGTTTGACGGTTTCGCGGTATACGGTATGTTACAAATGTTACAAAATAATAGAACAGTGAAGCAAATTTGACTTTTTCCAAATAATATATTTTTAGTTACTATAAACAACACCACTTACAATGAACAAATAAAAATAAGAAAATAATAAATAATGTGTCAAAGTCCAAATAAAGTCCAAATAAACATGGTGCAAATCCTCAGTAAAAAATAGATATAAATATTTACTATACTATAATAGTTACATAACGAAACTAGACTCAATATGGAACATCCTTAGGTTTTATGTGCCAGCATGGATATGGTTGTCTATCGATATGGATTTGGATATGGTTGTCTGCAATGCAGACAAACAGCTGCATCTTCATTTGCGTCTTTTGAAAACAGCAAGAGCAGCAGTTCGTCTTTGCTGTGTCACTGTTTTGTCATGTTTCTGTGCTGCTGTGCATGCAAAAGTACTTAGTATGAGAATTATTTCATGCAAAACTTTTTTTTTGCGTTTTATTTAGCCGCGCATAAATGTATGCCTATCTCTCATTCCGTGTTGTTCAAAAAGCTCAGTGTTGGTCCACAAACAAAAGTGAAACCTATGCTTATTGGTTGTGATATAGCGAGTTTGAACCAATCTGGGCATGGAGGAGGGACAATGCATCAATGTATCATGTCTGATTTGTCCGGAGACACAGTGACGAGCGTTTCTTTGTCAAATCAGCGTTGTCAAATGTTGATGACGTAACCGCACTGATTCCGGAGCCTCTGAAAGTCCGCGAATGTTATGTGATACAGCACTGGAAAGCTGAGATTCTCTTCTTTATGCCAATCTTTGAATTGTATGAATCGGATCAGCGGATCAAAAGTTATTAAACATTTAAGAGCAATACTTATTTTTAGCCGCGGGCGGCTGTCTCTGTCTTTAAGGGTTAAAACCGTTGATATGCAATTGTTCATGGTATGATAATCGTGCACGTTCAAATCGTGGTAAACCGTCATACCGGTATATTGTTACAACCCTAGTGTGGTGTGCAGGTGTTTTACTCATATATTGCAATATGGCTGCTGGTGCGTCATCCAGGTGGATTCTGCACACTGATGGTGGATAAGGAGATTCCCCACCCAAAAATATGTAAAGTGCTGAGAGTCCAAAAAAAGCACAAAATAAATATAAACAATTATTATTTCTGTTATAGTTACATACAAAGATAAGATAACGTGTAAAAAATAGAAAATGATATGTATTTTTAAATAATAAGTTAGGTTATTATTTAAAATTAGAAACAACTTCTATCAGTTGTTGTTTAATAAAGATTTAGTTTCAGAACTAACAAAAAAAAAGGTTTATCTAAAAACATGCTATTGCACTGCATTATTTAGCTATACTCTATTAACTTATACATTTTCTCTAAAACAGAAAAGGAAACATGACTGTAAATCCGAGCCTGTATTAAACCCCACTAAGGAAGTTCCCAGGATTCACTGTCCATCTCTGGAGCGCTTCAGATCAGATTTCCTCGATTCTAAGAAGCCTGTGATCATAGAGGGAATAACTGACCACTGGCCAGCTTTCACTCAGCATCCATGGAGGTACTTATAAAATTAGCTTTATATGATTTTATCCTTTAAAACACATGTGTCAAATCCAGTTCCTGGAGGGCCGCAGCTCTGCAGCGTTATGGTTAAAGCTAAACTGTGCAGAGCAGCGGCCCTCCAGGAACTGGAATTGACACCTGTGCTTCAAAACATCTGCACACACAGATTTACTGTGCTTTCCCTCCAAGCATAGACTATTTACGGACTGTCGCCGGCTGCCGGACGGTACCGATTGAAGTGGGATCCAAGTACACAGACGAAGAGTGGTCACAAAAGCTCATTACAGTGAATGACTTTATAGACCGCTACATTACAGGAACCGTAAGCAACTGAAATACTGTATTTTTGTATATCTAAAGTGGCTGTTTTGTCTGTAAAAGCTATTTTAGGTTATTTGCTTTTAGGAGGAAGATGGAGTGGGATATTTGGCTCAGCATCAGCTGTTTGATCAGGTCAGTTACAATTGCATGTGATGCCACTCGACAAGCAGAAACTACACACTTCACCTTTTAACTGACCCTATTATGCTTTTTCAGATTTTGCCTTTCATTTTGTGCATAATTTAGATGATTGTGAATGTAAAGGGTCTGCAAAGATCAAAGTGCTGGATTAATGGAGTAATTGGTCCCTAAAAGAAAGAAAAGATCTGTAAGTGATTACACAATATACGCACATTTGCTTGATTTCAGTCTATAGTCATCATTGACCGACCCTGACCCTCAAACACTTGTTGTAGCTGAGGCCTGGAAAAGTTTCATGTTGAGAAGAGACTCAGAAGAGAAGAGAACTCTGACTCAGATTGATGAACTGACAGCATCAATAGTGTTCATATCACTGAGTATGTTTACATGGACATTAATAATCCGATTTTAATATGATTAAGACAATACTCTGATTAAGAGTCTACCATGTAAACAGCGATTTTTGATTACCTTAATCCGACTTAAGTCTTAATCAAACTAAAGAGAAATCGAATTAAGACATAAGGAATAAGTGCAGTACGGACATGTAAACAACGCAATCAAACTATTACCATCATGTAGGATTTCCACTGCATTTTGCAACAAGATAGTCCATACACAACACAGCTGTTTGACACTATTTTCCGTAACCTATTGAGTCAGTAAAGGAGCACAGATTCCAGCATTGCGAAATGCAGAAGTGTTTTTTCCCTATAGGGCATTTAATGCAGTATCAAATTCCATTAAAAGCTTCCAGCAGTTCATACTCGCATCCAATATCTTATTTGTCATCATGGAGGGCATGCATGATCATGTTACTGAATGAAAGTGAAAGTGCCAAACTGCAGTTAAAGTCGACAAATTAAAAATGAAACTCTCGAAATTACATGAGCTCCGGAGAAAATGTGGTGACGCAATGATGTTAATCGTATTATGTGCTATAACATGTAAAACGGGATCATGAAAGGAACATTCATAAAGCAACTCATGTGAACACCTTAAACTTATTATTGTCTTATTCAGATTAAGACAAATAATTTGATTACTGATGTCCGTGTAAACGTAGTCACTGTGTTTACAAGTGCTGAGAGAAGAGCTTAGCTGAGCTAAGTTTTTGCTTTCTGACACAGTGGTTTAAAGGGCCAGTTCACCCAAAAAATGGAATTCTGTCATCATTTAGTCATCCTCTTACTTGTTTTGAGCCGGTTTGAGTTTCTTTCTTTTTTCGAACACGAAACAAGTTATTCTGGTAGGGCTGCACAATATTTCATTTTAGCATGAATATTGTAATGTGTAAATCTGCAGTAGTCCAATCACAGGGATTATAGTTGACCAGACATTACTTAACACCAGAGTGCATACATTTCAAATTTTAACCTTAGCATGAAAGAATTCCTTATTATTTGATGTATATGATTTGCTATTGTTTTTAAGGCATGTGAAAGCATTTTAGGAAAATTTAAGCCATTAAGTTTCTAGCTTAAAGAATAATTTTACATTATTATTACCTTTTAATGAAAAAATAGTGTTGTTATTACTATTATTATTATTAATATTATGTTATATGGTGATTATTTAATTTCATTTCTTGAATATTGTTTGACTCCACCAAATATCATAAACATATATCATAAATTCTTAAAACATTTATTATTTTTAAAAGTAATAATTATTTACAAAAAGAGCCATTCATGTCATCTGGTGAAAATTGTGTTTATATTGAAATATATACTGCAGTAAAGACATTTTTTTCCAATAACGCGCTGTCCTATTTTGAAGCATGCTGTAAAAAGCAGCCATTGACTTCCATGGTATTTTTGTTCCTACTATTAATATCAGTGTCAACATTCTTCAAAACATCTTGTTTTGTGTTCAGCCGAAGAAAGAATTTCCTAAATGTATGGAACCACTTGAGTGTGGGTACACTACCCGATAAAAGTCTTGTCATCAATCCCAGTTGTAAGAGCAACAAATAATAACTTGAGTTCTAGTTGATCATTAGCAAAAGTGGCAGAAGGTAGATTTTTCTGATGAAACATCTGTCGAACTGCATCCCAATCATCACAAGTAGTGCAAAAGACCTATTGGAATAAACCAAACCTGTTGGAACCCGCATGGATCCAAGATTCTGACAGAAATGAGTTAAGTTTGCTGAAGGAAAAATCATGTTTTGGGGTTACATTCAGTATAGGGGTGTGCGAGAGATCTGCAGAGTAGATGGAAGCATCAACAGCCTGAGGTATTAACACATTTGTGCTGCCCAATACATTACAAACCACAGGACAAGGCAAATTCTTTAGCAGGATAGCGCTCTTTCTCATACATCAGCCTCCACAACGAAGTTCCTGAAAGCAAAGAAGGTCAAGGTATTCCAGGATTGGCTAGCTCAGTCACCAGAGATGAACATTATTGAGCATGTCTGGGGTAAGATGGAGGAAGAGGCATAGAAGATGAATCCAAAGAGTCTTGATGAACTCTGGAAGTCCTGCAAGAATGCTTTCTTTGCCATTTCAGATGAGTTAAGAAAGATATTTGGTCATTGCAGAGATGTATGGATGCAGTCCTCCAAGCTCAAGGGAGTCAAGCACAATATTAAAAATTTTTCCACTGCACCATGACTTTATATTCTGTACTGTACATTATTTCTGTTCAGTGACAAGACTTTTGTCTAAGCAAAGTCAGACCTTACAGTCCTAATTAAATTATAAAAAATTAAGGCATGAACATGTTTTATTTTGGAACGGTGTAATCTAGAGGCCTTTGATTTTCATGTAAGCCACTTCTGGCGATGTAGTGGCCCAGTAGGTAGTGCTGCCTTCTCACAGCAAGAAGGTCGCTGTTTCGAGCCTCGGCTGGGTTAGTTGGTGTTTCTATGTGGAGTTTGCATGTTCTCCCTGTGTTCGCCTGGATTTCCTCCGAGTGCTCCTTTTTACCCCACAGTCCAAAGACATGCAGTACAGGTGAATTGGGTGGGCTAAATTGTCTGTAGTGTATAAGTGTAAATGAGTGTGTGTATGTTTCCCAGAGATGGATTGCAGATGGAAGGGCATCCGCTGCATAGAAACGTGCTGGATAAGTTGGCAATTCATTCCGCTGTGGCGATCCCGGATTAATAAAGGGACTAAACCGAAAAGAAAATGAATGAATAAGCCACTTCTAATACCAAATGATCTACTAGAAGTCAAATTAATTTGTTGTTCTTAAAACTTGGATAGGCGACAAGACTTTTGTCAGGTAGTGTACATGGTGCACTTTCCCTTTAAGCAATCATCTAATCAAAACAAACTGGGCCATTTGACTGATCAGAGCAGAGTAGGCTGTCAGAAAGGAAGAGTTTAGATCGGATCCAATCTTATTTTTACTATAACTTGTGTTCATGTTTATGGATATGTTCTTCAAAAGTCAAAGAAAATGCACTGCGCCTGATGAACTAACAGATCAGAGACGATGAATGAAAACAACAAGAGTAAAAAACACACAGTTATGTAGGCTTCATAAATACCTCAAAATCATTATTGATGCATCATCGGAGGTCCCAAAAACGTGCGAAAGTCCAAAACATTTTCATGCAAATGCTCTTCCCCATTGTAAAGTTCGCCAGCACACCTGCATTCTAATTCCTCCAAGAAATTTAAAACATTTAAACACATTTAGCACTTCCACTCTTTTTGTTGCGTCTGATGATCAATATTCATCAGTAGACTTTTGAACCCTGTATTAACTGTGTGTGGATTTTTATTCCTGCTGTTTTTATGTACTTCAATAAAATTAAATATTGCTAGTGTTGCACCTAAAGCAGTAACTGACTGCACGGTAGTCCCACGTCATATTTTCATTTATGAATGGATTAATGCAATGTAGCTGAACAGTGCTTACGGTTTCATGCTTATTTCATGATTATACAATGTGTGATGATGTGTAACAGTATAGTCCTGGTGTCTCATTTCTTTAGGGAATATTTTCACATCTACCCTTTGTCACTCCAGTTCAAAAGGCAAGGGGAAGACGAAGGAGTCATAAAAATGCAAAACTATTGTAAGAGCCCCAGGGAAACTTCCGGGGTTTTTTACAGAGTTCTCTGTTATAAGAATAACTGCCTCGTTCTAATGTTAGAAGTACATTTCAATAGAATTATTCTATTATTAATAATTATTTTATTCTTTTGGAAACTAGATTTGAGGTTGTAAAACATTTATCTGTTGTGTATATTCTGAATATACACAACAGATAAATGTTTTACAACCTCAAATCTAGTTTCCAAAAGAATAAAACCACTTATTGTGGAAGAATTTATTTATTATTGATTTAAAGGGCATAATGATGATCATCATCTTTTGTTAGCTGAAGCACTGAACTGTGTGTAGGTATAGTGTGTCCACTGTCCAATTGGAGGGATAGAAACACAGCAAGTCTCTTTTTTAAAATTATCTGACGATAAAATAGGATCCAAATTTCTCCTATATTGAGGCACACAACAACGTGACGTAGGATTGCAGTTTCCTCGCCCAATGAATTGATTGACAGACGCGAATTACATGTCTCCATAGTAACGCACATAATCATGTCCACAAAATGGAACGTGCGCAAAGCGACTGAGATTAAAAGATCTGTTCAGCTCTCTGTGTTCATCAGTCATCATCAAATGTGATCAAGAATGAGTTTTACAACCTTAAAATATTTTTAAAACATGTTTGTAATAAATACAATAAAATCGCTACGTAATTTATCACCACAGCTGCATGTCAGTACAATTATAAAAGAAAACGCTTCAAATCCCATTTTGTGAACTTAAATCAGGTTTATTTTGTACATTAACATAACGGATGTCCATAAATTAATGTATATCCTGTCACATTTGTCGTACAAAAACAGTGCAAAGCTAAACGTGGGGTGTTTGCATGCACTTATTGTGAGACTCATCATTGCAGAAAGGCTTGAATTAACTCCACAACAAATATATCAAATAACAGTTGGGAACGTTCCTACTGTAGTAAGGGAGATCTACTTCATTCCTGTCTGTCACTATGGTGTTTATCTATGTAAAGGCTACACACATCGGCGAGATCTCTGCGGCTATGGCACGCACAGTAGCCATGTTTTTTTATCCACCTATTTTATGCAATTGTTTATTTTATTTTGCAAATGCGCATAAAAAAATGCGCAACAAACTAACTGGGTAGAATAAACTTTTTATTTGATAAGAAAAGATGCTCATAAACTGCGATGGAAACACTTTTACCACACAAGCTCCAGCATGCGCATTAAAAAAGGTCATGTGATTTTGTTAAAAGAGATCACGTGATGCTTAAAATGTGTGTGAATGGATAAAACGTCAGGCTGAGCACATTATAAAACATCTGAAATGTTGTTTTGATCATTATAAAACGCCTTACCATTTTAGTATTAGTGTTATTATATTATTAATGACCTCCAGAATCAAGAGCGCCTGTGCTTCGCGTCTGACACCTTCAAACGCCACTGCGCGCTCACTGCTTGTCAGGATTGTCTTCTGAGGCCCATGCATTTAGAAAAGATTGATGCAGCTTCTCCTACTGCAGCAAATGCAGTTTTTACTGTTGATATTTGGCGCCAGTTAATCAGGAAGTGACGATTTTGTTCGCTTTGACTCGTTGGATGGAAACGCTGCTTCATTCACACAACTTTTAATCCAGTTTTGCGCATAAAGTTTATTCGCATTTTTGGATGGAAACATAACTATTGATGGCCATGGAGAACCAGCTTTTTTGCGTTAAAGGCACAGTCAACAAAAACAGCTACAATGTCCAAAGGTCTCAAATTTCCCAGATTTAAAAAGGTATATTAAATAATCTGAAGGGTGTTTTGAGCTGAAACTTTACAGACACATTCTGGGGACACAAAAGACTTATATCAAATATGAAAAAGGGGGGTAAAATAGGTGTCCTTTAATAACTTTGCTGAAAATGGTTCTTCACTTTTAAAAAATAAATGTTTACAAGACTTTTTTTTTTATTTACGGTGATGGCATAGATTCATTATGGGTACCAATAAGAAGATTTTAACAATCTAAAGATTCTGTTTTCACTATGAAAAAGTATTAGTTGAAAGGAAAAGCGCATGGATTAAAATAAATCTCATAAATATACATAAGTCAATTGCACTTGGCACTTTTTGCATCATTCATTCATTTTCTTGTCGGCTTAGTCCCTTTATTAATCCGGGGTCGCCACAGCGGAATGAACCGCCAACTTATCCAGCAAGTTTTTACGCAGCGGATGCCCTTCCAGGCGCAACCCATCTCTGGGAAACATTCACACACACACACACTGATACACTACGGACAATTTAGCCTACTCAATTCACCTGTACCGCATGTCTTTGGACTGTGGGGGAAACCGGAGCACCCGGAGGAAACCCACACGAATGCAGGGAGAACATGCAAACTCCACACAGAAACGCCAACTGAGCCGAGGCTCGAACCAGCGTCCCAGCGACCTTCTTGCTGTAAGGCGAACGTGCTACCCACTGCGCCGCCGCACTTTTTGCATAATAAGCATAATTTTAAGACTATACATTGCTTACATCTGTTTATATTACTCCACAATCAGTATTATATATTGTTTACGTTCATAGATATTTATATGTTTACATTTCATAGACACTTCCATCACTTCTGTGTACATATGTGTATGTCGTGTATGACTTCACTGTGGACGGCAAAGTAAGAATTTCATTGTACAGGGAAGCATGTTTCCTTACTGTGCACATGACAATAAACAAATTGCATTGAATGGAATAAAGATCACCTTTATTTTAGTGTGTACGTTTATTTGTAGCATTTGACTGGGACTTAAACTAATGCATGTAACATCATGCAGATACAATAGCAGTAACATTGGCTACCATTCACCGATTTTTCATTCATAGGTTCCAGAGCTAAAAGAAGACATTCGTATCCCAGACTATTGTTGTCTTGGAGAGGGAGATGAGGATGACATTACAATTAATGCCTGGTTTGGGCCTGGAGGGACTGTCTCTCCTCTTCATCAGGATCCTCAACAGAATTTTTTGGCACAGGTAAACGTGAGCCAAATGGTTCGTCTGGCATTTGAGAGGCAAGGCAGTTTGATGGTCCCCCCCCCCCCCTTTGATGGCATTATGGCTTTGTTTTTGAATGTCAGGTGGTTGGACGAAAATACATCCGGCTTTACAGCCCAGAGGAAACAAAAAGTCTGTATCCACACGAGTCGCAGCTACTCCACAACACCAGTCAGGTAGAAGATGTTGTTTATATTGTTATTTAAACATAAACGTCAACATTACAGTAACAATTATAAAAAGTAATAATGAAAAACAATTAGGCAATCTTTGAGTTTCAAAATTGATAAATTTAGTTGATTTTGCATGCAATACTTGTTTATAAAATTATCAGGAGCCGATAAACGCAGATAACTTTGCAAATATAACACTAATTGTGATTACTGTACTGTTATTCTTAATCTTTTTCATACTGTACTTCAATTAACTCATTAAAAGGCATAAAATCTGCCTTTTTACTCCTCTTAGTGTAACTTAAAAAACTATTTACACTGTGCATTGTTGTACATTTTATAAAACTTTTAAAAAACAAACAGTTTGTTTTCCCCCACCAGGTGGAGGTGGAGAATCCAGACCTGGTGAAGTTTCCAGATTTCAGTAGAGCCTCTTATGAGGAGTGTGTTCTCTGTCCTGGGGACGTCCTCTTCATCCCACTACAGCACTGGCATTATGTGCGCTCCCTAGAGCTCAGCTTTTCTGTCAGCTTTTGGTGGTCCTGATTTGTACTGAATAAACCAGCATTCTCAGTTTGTGTGTCTGTGTTCAAGTCTTAGTTTTAGTTTTTTCACGATGACCCATTTCTCAGCACTTGCATCACTTTTTCAAAATACATGTGTAATATTCTAGTAATATCGTACTGGTGGTATGTAATCTACGGCCTATTCACACTATGCTATCCGAACCGTGCCCAGGCCTGTTTCCCGTATTGTTTAAGAAGTGTGAGTGCTCTGAATCGGGCTCAGACACGGTTCACTTGGCCGGTCCTGGCCCGGTTGGACGAGGTGGGCCAGAGCGCGGTTTATTTGGGCTTTGGCGCAGTACGCTTGTGTGTGTGAATGCAAAACGCACCTAAGGTGGTATAGTTGCCTTGAACCGGGCCAAAGCACGCTTGTCACCACTCCCATCTCCCCCGACGGCCCGCACTCACATTACATTCGGTCCTGGGCACGATTACATCATCGATGCTGTGGTGTGTGGTGTTCAGTAAGCGCTCTCGCTCAACACAGTGGATATTTCTTCAGTTATATTGTTTGGGATGCGGTGACATGCAGTCAAATATTTCGCTGAACAGATCTGCCACTTTTGGCGCTCATAAACAACTATTAAGCTGCAGGAATTAGGAGGTTTGCTGAAGGTGCGCAGCTGTCGTGCAGTGAGGTGTTTGCGTTCATTTAACAGTAAGAATGATTAAATAATCTATATTAAACAGTCCCTTAAAAGTCACGTCTCGCTTTCAGTTTCGGGCTTTGGCACGTTTTGCACTCATACAAGCGTACCACGCCAAAAGGACCACGTGAACCTTGCCTGAGACCAATTCAGCGCACTCACACTTCTCAAACAATCTGGGAAATGGGCCTGGGCATGGTTCGGATAGCATAGTGCGAGTACGCCCTAAGTCCGAAACTAAAAGCGAGACGTGACTTTTAAGGGACTGTTTAATATGGATTAATTAATCATTCTTCCTATTCAATGAACACAAACTGTCATAGATTATTAAAGACGCAAACTCCTCACTGCACTACAGCTGCACCTTCAGCAAACCTCCTAATTCCTGCAGCACGAGGTCTTTATGATTGTTTAAGAGCGTCAAAAGTGGCGGATCTGTTCAGCGAAATATTTGACTGCGTGTCACTGCATCCCAAATGACTAAACGATATAACTAAAGAAATCTCCACTGTGCTGAGCGAGAGCGCTTACTGAACAGCACAGCATCGATGACGTAGGTTCCAGGTTCGAAAGAAATATAAGTGTGGGCCATCGGGGGAGATGGGAGGGAGGATAAGCGTGCTTTGGCCCGGTTCAAGGCAACTGTATATAGTGTGAGTTTGCCCTACATCTATAAAATGTAGATGTAACTGTACAGCTCTTTTATTTTCATTAACAAAAAAAAAAATTAACAAATACTGAATAATTTTGCACTAAAATGTTAATGGATCATGCATTTAAAAAATACTGCGTATCAGTTTAAAATAAGGTCGTGAACTAACAAAACTATTTCTACAGTATTTGTTAATGTTGATCTTAGAATGTACCGATACACGTACTGCACATTTTGCTGGCTTTAAGTTAAACTATATGCCAGCAAATTCCAGTATTAGTAGACTGTTAAAACAGCTCCACCAACACACGTTACTACACATATTACTGTATTACTATTACTAATATATAAAACTTTGCAAGTACATGTCAACATCTTACATCAACTCTACTTTAACTCCAAGCTTAAAATAGTATCAAATCTTAATAAATCCTGTAAAAGCACATTGTCATGTTTCTTAATCCACTAATGTAAGCTACAAAATAAGTGAATTTCATACAATTTGCAGATAACAAAAAAAAAGTAAAAAGTAGTGTAGTGTTGGAATTTCATATTGAAACAATTAAAAATATGTGACGAGTTCAGATTTCCATCAAAAATGAACATATTTTCTCAGCCTCCTTTGTTTATGCTGTGTTATTTTAATTTTAAGGACATCCTTTGCCACTAAAAGTGATATTACTGAACCTACATTTTTTTTAGAAGAATTTTTCAGACGGCATTTGGAAGTTTTTGCATCTAAACTTTTAATGTTTTGTAGTGTGAAAGACAAAAATTATAGTAATAAATGTAACCTTATTGTAAAATGTGTACAATTCCTCAAATTTGTTTTTTTATGACTTTCTTCATTTTAATTGAAAACATTACTTTTTTTTTACTTGTTATGCCCCCAGAGATGTTTGTATAAACAATACTAAGTGATCACCAACATTTAGTTGGTTATTATGTTTACATATAATAACTCTGTTACTAGTTGATTAAAGTTTTTAGTAACTAATAAAGTTATGGTAAGTATTACATACTTTTCTGAATTTGAATGTTAGATTTTGCTTGTGTAAAGCTGCTTTGAATCAATGGTTGTTGTAAAAAGTGTTACACAAATAAACCTGAATTGAACATTTCAGTTCAAAAACATTCTCAACTCCTGAACAAACCTGGAAGAAAATATCATTATGAATAAAAGTGGACCACACACACTTATCCTGCACCATTTTCGGTATTTATTTGCAGGGTCTTAAAGTCTCTTAAATCTCAAAAGCTAAATGTTAGGCCCTTAGAAAGTCTTCAATCTACTGAAGTATTGTGTTGTAGGTCTTCAATTTTTTTAACAAGTCTTGATTATCCTTTGTTCATGTAAGCCATTAACACCCATACAATCACCAACAATCCACCTCAATTCAACTTTTAACTTCTTAATTAAAAGGAGCATTTAATTACTTTTATTACAGTAACTGCTGAGGACACTGACCTGACCGCTGTTTTGCTCTGTTCTTGATAAGTGTTTAGGGTTTGTAAATATTTGAAAATTGATACAAATTGACTAAATTGTTATTTTATCATTAAACTTAAATTATTTTTGATAGGGCAAGTGAAAAAGGATTTGATTTGACAATGAAATTTAATACTGTGCCAGGCCGATAAATGTTTTTTAGTGTTTTTTATTATTATTACTATTTAGCATACAAAACCTTAGGGAACAAGTCCTGTTAAAATGTTCCCTCTTGTATAAATACTAAATATGCTAAATTATCCTAATTTAATTTAGGTGACGTAGATTTAAAAGAACACTCCCCCTCTAAAAAAAGAGTAACTTTTTCAACAACCCATAGAGTTAAACTGCTGAGTTTTACCATTTTTAAAACCTTTCAGCTGATTTGGATTTTCAAGTCAACTTTTAATTTTCCAGTCTTAGTACACAATGTAACTACAGAAGAGGTAAACTTTAAAACCCAAAAAAGTTAAGATAACACAAACCATTTGAGGAAACCAATTGCAACAAACCATTTAAGTTTAAAAACTAATCCTAATGACTACTGTGAACTTAATCCATTTGAGTAAATGAAGCAATTTGAGCACAGTAAACTCCAATAAATGAAGAGAACTCAAACCAGCTGAGGACTGTAAAACCCAAGAAGTTAAGGCAACTCAAACCGTTTGAAGAAACCACTACAAACCATTGGTTACAATAAACGAATCTGTGAACTTATTCCATTTAAGTTGAATTAATGAGGTATTTAATTAACTCATTATCTTCAACACTCTTTCAAAACTCTTTTCAAATGAGTAGAATTAACCTTTAGTAAATTCTGAGGTAACTACACTCATTTCACCTTTTCTTTATGAGTAAGATGCTAATGGTCTAATAAAATTACATGATGTTTGACCATAGGTAAGTTGTAAAATAAGCCTATTTCTAAAACAGTGCAAAGTTCCTTTAAGTGTTAATTTCAAGGAAGCATTACTTCTTTTATTCGGTTTTTTTTTTTTTTTTTTTTTTACTTGTTTCTAATCTCCACTAGTTTCATGAACAGAACTGAGTTGTCACCCGCCCAGTTAGTTGCAACACTTTGTTCAAAACTGGAGGAAGCATCTTATTCACAAATGTAGAAAAAGAATGAAGCAATAGTATTAAGCAATTCTTTATTTTTACAACTGAATGCTTAAACAACACGCTTCTCAGAAATTTTGCTATTACTTTATTTTGATGGATCCTATTGCACATTTTGTTCTCTGCAAGTCAATGCCAACTAATTCTCAGAGTATAAGTAGTTACAAATCTGCTGATACTCCTCCACCGACACACATTACTACACATATTTCTGTATTACTATTACTAATATACAAACCTATGCAGTATGTGTCAACTTACACCAACTCTACTTTTACCCCAAACTTACAACAGTATCAAATCTTAATAAATCCTGTAAAACACATTCATGTTTCTTCATCCACTAATGAATGCTTGAAATGCAATGAAAGTTCACTAATATTCTAACAATCGCAGACTTAAATCAGCAAAATTTGATATAGGGACCGTACAAAATAAAGTGCTAGCAAAACCTTTTTAATCTTAGCAACTGTACAAAATGTGCTGATAACATTTAAAATAAATTTTAATAACATTTCAGTTAAAATGAATTCCAATAAAAAAATAATGTGAAATTAAGAAACAAACTGCTTCTATATATTTTAATAGAAAAATAATACAAACAATCCTGAACTCTTAAGACAAAAAGCACTTGTAAAAAAAAAAAAAAAAAAAAAAAAAAGATAGCAGTAGCATTGAAACAGCTACACTCGTCTTGACCGGCGTGTCTGTGTGGGCGCAGTGTTCTCTTTGGATGAGGAAGGCAGGTTTTGTGAACACTGTGACTGTGGGGCCTGCATTTCTGCAAATAAGAAGCAAAAAAAAATCCCTGAAAACACTTGACGTAAGCATCTGTGTACTTCATATAAAGGCAAAATTGCGATAAAGATTTGTTCATAAAATAAAGCACAAACTCACACAAATGTAGGCTGCACAATATATTTAAAAAATATATAGTAGTAATAAAAGTATATGCGATATTCATATCACAAAGAGGTGTGATAAATTGTAAAAATAAATTGTGTGTCAAGTAATTGTAAGGTAAAAGCTATATAGGCTAAACCGGCCCAAAGGTGAACCCAAAGCAGAGAGCTGAAAATAAATACTAATAATGAAATTAGAGTCAAGTTATAAAAATGTCAACAGCAAATAAGAATGAAAACATCAGCTGAGATTTTCAATCATGCGCAGTGTTTTAATGTCTAAATGTTACTAACAGCACAACACACACACACACACACACACACAATGGCAGGCAACACACACTTTGTCATTTATAACTGATGTTCTTTTTGACTTACTCAACTGTGATGGCTCAGCACTACTATAATTTTATTGCAACACAAACTAGATTGGGCCAGCTAATGTTTAATGTGTAATCAGTATTAGTAATGTTCTTTGAAATAAGTTTGAAGTTTGTCCATTTTTCTTTATTGTGACACATCCGATTGAAATAGTTTTCTGAATTGAGAAAAAAAAAATGTAGTCCAGTGCATTTCAGAGTTTAGGAAATGACTGGATCATTGAAAGACAAAATGGTGTTGCTGACAAATTGGAGGAAGAGTTGAATGCCAGTTCATGGTTTCCGCTACATTCATTCATTCGTGGCGTTGCGCCACAATAAAATTCATCCCGCCACGGCTACAGCTTCTCATTCAAAACATTCGGTCGTTTCTTAAATAGCGGGTTATAACTGCACCAAAAACGTATTAAAAGGTAAATGAATTATAACAGCGCAAACTTTTCTGTAACTGTAGTAGTGCTGCTGTGTGTTCTGTTTAACCCTTTAAGGTGACGTGCTGACTGACTGACTGACAGCTGCGTGATGCACAAGGCCAGCAAACACGGCGTAGCTTTCAGTTATGATGAACACAGTTTTCATAATTATACTTTATTTACAGATAAAAGTCTGTGGTTTTGCATACAATGACTTTATCTTGCTGGAGTTTATAGCCGTTTCACTTTACTTCAGGACGCATTAATGCCGCTCTGTAAGGCCCCGTTTACACTAATGCGTTTTAGTTTGAAAACGCATAAGTTTTGCTACGGTTACGCCATCCGTCCACACTACGCCGGAGTTCTCGAGCGCCGAAAATGGAGCTTTTCGAAAACGCTGGAGAGGCCGTTTTCATTCTAAAACGCTGCTGCTCCGTCTCAGTGTGGATGGGGAAAGACGGAGACATCTGAAAACGGTGGCGGGGCTGCAGACATTCGGCTCTCTGATTGGGGCTTTTCCTCAATATTAAGTAGCCTAACACACAGTTCAGTCCTGAATCTTCTCCGTGTAAGTTCAGACTTCGCAAGTTTGATCAAGGCTGCATCTCTTCTTCTCAGTTTGATATGGAAAAGCAGACTATACCGAGGACACGCGTCAATCTTCACAGGGAACAGTGTACTTTATAACTTCATTCACATCACCTTGGCTACGTTGTTTCACTTTCTCAACAATAAAATGTAAACTTAATATAAGGAACTGCCTATTTTCATTTTAATATTAGCAACTTAGACAGCAGAAATGTTAAGGCGTCGTGCTGCATGAGCGTCATCTTCACTGTGTGCATATTTATAACAAAACGGAGCCGATAACAACTGCCTCCTTTCAATTTCAGTGAAAATACGAAACACACCCTCTCTTTTGCTGAATATCAGTTTTAATAATCGATAATGGCCATTATAAAAGTATAACATACAATAAGTTTATACATTATAGGAAATAAAGGCAAGCGATCAGTCAATATACAGAATGTAGGCTACGTGCTTACATTAATCATTAACTTATCTTTGCGCTCAGCCAAAACACGTTACCTGAGACCAAGTAATAGATTCCAATGACCAAAGTCAGGGAATATGTCGTTAGATAAAGACAACAAGATGAATGAAATATCACGTTTAATAAATATAGTGAGATTAGATCCAGCGGGAGATGCTTGATGAGAAGTCCGACTAGCAGAGCTCTCATCTGGGTAGATGGGCTCCAGCGATTGCCAAAGTGTGTGTGTGTGGTCACGTGATGTGCGTTTTCAGCGTTTTGGTGTGGACGGAGAGCAGTTCAGAAACGCTGGGTAAAACGCGAGTGTGGACGCGGATCGTTTTCATTCTAAAACGCCGTTTTAAAACTAAAACGCACTAGTGTAAACGGGGCCTAAGTCTATCGGAGAAATTCATAAATATTCTTAATAAAAATCTAATAAATGTTGGAGACATACTCACTACATAAACGCAGTAAATCACACTTCAGCAGCGTTTATTTGAGGGTGGCAAGAAAATCTGCGGAGCAGCGTATAGTTGAGGTCGTGCAAGAAGTTTTGTGTTGAACAGAGGAAATCGGCGCTCGAGCAGAGATTGACATGCTCGTAGGCTATTCCATAAATACAATCTCGACAATACTGCGTCCACGACATTTGTCAATAAAATAACGCCACATGTAGTGGTAGATCTGTGTAAAATGCCCAACAGAGGAATCCTAGAGTAAACACTGCATTTGTATGTTTGTGGAGTATTACTGTCCACCGGAATCACTATTGACATGCAACCTCTGGTGCAGAATGTTCTCAAATATCCATTGATGACAAATCAAAAAGCTACATTTTACAGACAAATACAAATAAATTTATTACAACCGCTGCCTAACATGAAGGCAGGGCAAAAATGAACAACTGCACTAAACCACTGATTGTCCCACTCTAAAGAAGAATAACCCTGCCCTAAAGCACTAACAGCCCCATCCTAACTGTGCGTTCACACTGAAGGCAGCAAGAGTGTCAAAGTTTGTTCTGGCCGCCCTGGCGACAATGGTGTCTGCCTTCCCTGGTTCGCCGGCAAGAGCATCAAAATTCGCTTCATTGATCTTGCATTTAAAGGGGCTGTTGCAGCGTATTAGCAAATCACTTACATTCCCTCATAAAAACAGTGCTTTCTAGCAAAAAAATGTTGCTGGCCTTTTATCAAATTCATTTAACTATGGAAGATTAAGTTGTTGTGTGTAGTGTGGCTTTGCTCCACTTATCCAATATGTGCCCATATGTCTAAAATATTCTGAAGCAGCTGTTTTGTACTGTCATTATAGTTAGCATGAGATTCCTGCTTTAAAAAAAAAACATATATAACATGAATGCAGGTAGCACGGGGGCACAGTGGATAGCATAATCGCCTCACAGCAAAAAGGTCGCTGGTTCGATTCCTGGCTGGGTCAGTTGCCGTTTCTGTGTGAAGTCTGCATGTTCTCCACGTGTTTGCGTGGGTTACCTCTGGGTGATCCAGTTTCCCCCACAAGTCCAAAAACATGTGAATTGGGTAAGCTAAATTTTCCGTAGTGTATGTGTCTGAATAGGTGTGTATGGATGTTTCCCAGTGATGGGTTGCAGGGGGAAGGGCATTCCCTGCGTAAAACATATGCGGGATAAGTTGGTGGTTCATTCCGCTGTGGCGACCCCAGGTTAATAAAGGGACTAAGCTAAAAAGAAAATGAATGAACGAACATTAATGCACATCAGTAACTTGCCAGTAACCTTTTTTCACTTATGTCCTTTAAGAAAACATCGCAATTAACTGGAAATCTGGCGACCGCAATATTTAAACCCTTGAGAACAACTGTAGTCGAAAGCAAAGTTTACAGGACTGTGTTTTCTGGAATCCTGACAAGCGGTGGACTTCTACATTCTGACTGCTTGCTGCCTAACCGTGTCATAGCTCATTACCATAAAGTTGACCTGATTTCAACTCTCCTCAATGCTTTTCACCGCCAGCTCCCATAGAAAAGTAATGACTTCCGGCTACTTTGACGCTCTTGCCGCCTTTAGTGTGAACACACAGTAATGCACTGATAGCACGCCCTAAAAGCATTCCATGGGACTAAAAGAAAAATCTTTTCTGGGGGGAAGGTTATGTATGGTATTTGATTAAAGATTATGAGGGCAACAAACATTTGCACAGATATATTGTTTATAGCAAACACTACTATATACATGTAAACAGTGTTGGGCAGTAGCATCACACAGGTCAACTACATTTCTCAGTAGCTTGGCGGTAGCGTCGCTACTTTCTAAATCAAATAGCTGTTCAGTAACAGTTATTGAAGCTATTTTATTAGTCACATAGCGCAGTAGCATTCACAAAAGCTACATTTAGAGATTGCGGATCAATAAGAGACGGCACCGACATTCACGGAGCAGTGAGGCAGATGTGTAGCCGGTGATAGTAAATCCATATGATGGCTAGAATGAGGAATTCTTCTTCTTCCTGTTTTACGTTGTTCGACAACAAACTTTTTAGTGCATTACTGCCACCTCTGGTTGGCAATGTCATCAACCGAAACTTGCTTAATGGAACTGACTGAGGGAGAGGAGTTATTTCTGAAGCAGGATTCCTCGTGATCATACCTCGAGAAGTACATGTTAAGATGCAATAACTTATATTTATATATATAAATATAAACAAAAATAAATAATAAAAATAAATATTATATATATGTATATATATATATATATATATATATATATATATATATATATTATTCCAAAAAAATTCCCTTTACTATAGTATTTTAAATGTGTAACACTGGTTTTATTGGATTTTTTGTTTTAGCTGTTATACTATCATTTGTTTCTGTTTAGTACAGCATACTATTTACAGTAAATAACTGAACTTCACTATTATGCCTCATATGTTTCATTGACAGTTTTATTGATCACTAAGATATGATTGACTTGGATTTAAGTTGCTTTAATTTCAAAAATAAAAATTGCAAAAATAGCTTGGATGTAGCTAAGTTACCTTTGCCTTGTTGCTTTAAGGCTTAGCTTGCTACATTTCCCAGGGGGTAGCTTTTAGTGTAGTTAAGCTACATTTTAAGTAGAGTAGCTAATAGCTTTTTTTTTCAAGTAGCTTGCCCAACACTGCATATAAAATAGACAGAGTCCATTTAAATTTTTTTGCTGACTTAGTAACTTGCTTGAAACAGAATGATGCTTGTGTTGACAGACAGTCAAACATCTCGACTGGTTTGGTACTGATAATTTGCCTGGTCACTAAGTCCGACCCTTTCACCCCTTTTTAAGTATAAAAGGAAAATATTTTTAGACAACTTAATTGTTTTAGGTTAATTCCACTTACATTTTTAGAAACAATTAGTTGACTTAATCGATTTGTGTTAGAAAAACATGAATGAATTGTGCGTTTTTTAAAGTGCAGTTATTTAAGGGAAAGCAACGCAGAAGAATTGTAGCCCATTACAATTCTGACACTTCAATATTTTAAAGTGAAGGATTATTTTTAAATAACAGAGGTGGGGACTAGGCATGGGACGATAACCACTTTCAAGGTATACCGCAGTTTGGATAAGTGTTTCTGAAAAGTTTTAATACCGCCAATGTTTTTTTGCTATGAAGTTCCTACGGCATATGTAAGATTTTTTAGATGTTTTTTGTTTGTTTTTTAGGACAACAGTATCTCTAGCAGAAAAGATATCCAAAGATGCCATTTTAAACAAATAACAAAAAACTAACACTGGTTTTCAAAACTAGTGAAGACAGCAGAAGTCAATGATTTCTTTAAATTATTTAGCCTGACATGTTTACAGTTACAAAAAATTATAAATATTTTACAAAATAAAATATATTGTGATCAAAGAGGAAAAAAAGTTGTTTTTTTACCCAGACATAAAAAAAAAATCATGAAACAGACATTAATTACAATATCGTGAAACCGTGATATTTTTGTCCAAGGTTATCGTATCGCCAGAATTATATATCGGCCCATGCCTAATAGGGACAAAAAAAACCCACTTTGATAAATTTAATACATTAATACTAGCAATGCTATTCAATTTATTTATTTATTTTAATCTACTCTTAATACAACTCATTAGGTTAAATTAAGGAATAGGTTAACGTTATAGGAATGTTTAATAGCCTAACTGCAGATAGAGGTTAGACTTCCGTTTATTTTAGCCATAGTGCAAATGAAACCATTTTTCTTTGAAATGTCCACTTAATGTCCACCTTCTCTCTTTTTTTGTGCCGTCCTCACTTCAGTGTCCATCACCTCACACACCTTATTCCTGCATGGGAAAATTCCTCCACAGTTTTTGGCGCTGTTAAATCAGACCAAAGCTACAGCCATTCACGTGACAGCAGGGAAAGGCACAGCCAATTGCAGTGTTTGTATGCGTTTAGGGGCGGTGTGACTTGAGTAGAGAACGTGATTTAACCCTTTCTGCATGTCTAGGTTAATGTTGACATCGCAATTTTTTTGAATTAATTAAATTAATAGTGGGGACATTTTAATGGTTGGTGGATATTGGTGAGGACAAGCCCCCTACATCCATGCCAATTCTACGCCCCTGAATAACACTAACAAGTAATCTGATTCTGTAATGTATTATGGTTTGGAAGTAATTTGCACAACACTGTACAGTAGATTCTGTTCTTGCTTCCTGGCATGTGGCCATTTGTCACAAGTCGACAAGCATTTTTTTAGTATGATTAAGAATCATACTTTAGTATGATTCACTATATTATTACAGTGTCATGTTTCAAATGTGTATTTAAAAAGGTCAATTCATGTGTTTCCTTGTGTTTTTACACACGTAAGTGACAATTTTCTGTAACCAATAGCATTCAGCTGTGAGTCTAGCTCCTCCCTTTTGGTACTGTACTGTCGTGCTAGGTACCCCTACGAAAGGGGGGCAAAAAAAGTGGTATGACGCAGTTCACTATTTTGTTACCTTTGACAGTGGAAATGAACATGAATGTGTTTTGTACAGTACTGAACCGTACCACTCAGTGGAAATGAGCCATTAATGAAAACAACTCACCTGGAATCTCATGAGGCCAGAAATCATTGCATGCAGGGCAATGAGGATCACTGCGTGCTCTGAAATATCGAGCGACACAGGGAAGGTGCACCTTGATTTCACATGATGGATTTTCACATACCTGGCACTGAAAGAAAAGCATTTTGTTTGGCATGTCTGAAAATGGCATAAAAGTGTGTAACTTTTGTGTCACTAGGTCTACGCAAATACAGTATAAATTTCACTGCATGTAGTGTAAGTGATAATAGTACACTATTAAGCAAGAAACAGTATGAAATAAAAACAATCACTAAGCATGTACTGTTCTTTAATGATGTCTGGACTTAAAAATCAAATAATCTTATGCCTGTTTTTTTGTCATGAATGAAGGTTCATGATCTTTACTCATTTATTACCTGTAGGGCGATGTTGTGGCACACGTAGCACACTTTGATCATGTCCTGGTAAATTGTGCGCATATATGGCTCCATTTCCACAATGCAGCGAACACTTAGAGTGTACTCACCATCTTGCTAATGCAGAAAAAAGCAGAACAAAAATAATGCTGTTGAAAAGAGTGACTTGTTGCCAAATATAAATTTAAATACAATAATAACTGTAAAACATGTACAGATCAAAATGATTAGCTCTCCCATGACACTGTAAATCTTCTTCAAATAATTCCTCACTGCTTTTTAATGCAGAGAATTTTTAACATTTAATGGTATTAATAACTAATTTTTAATAGCTTACTTTAGTTGTTTGTGCCTTAATGACGGTTCATATTTTTCTATATATATATAAAACAGTTCTGTCTGCTTCTCAAATTTGATTGGATGACAGCCATACAATATTCCCGTAATAACAGCAATAGTACAGCTTGTAGTAGCTCTCCATTGCCGCTATTGTTGGTAGAGCAAGCAAGTTTTTTTATGCGTAAAAGTCAGAGTCTGTAGTCAAAATAGATGCAAATAATAACGTCTTAATTTTTCAATCAACAGAATTCCTTCATCAATTTTCCTTAATCTATAATGCACACTTCTCTGTTATTTTAAGTTACATTACATTAAGTTACGGTCAAAAACTGTGTGCTTCCTACCAACGCTCTCTTCCCCCATGCAGTGAAGCCACAGTTATATAGTCTGGTACTGACACCTTGTGGCTAATCGGCAATATATAATGTATGGCTCCTACACAGCCTATATATATATTACTAAGTATATTATTATATAATATACTTAGGCTATATTATATATTACGGAGTATATTACTCCGCCCACATACAGGGACAGCAAATGATTAAACTCACTACAGTGTGACAAATATTGCAGCTGTTGGACAACATAATGTACTTTTGAAGCTTTTCAAGCGAGAATGTAGTTTTTTAGATTATAACTATGCAGTTTAAAAGTAAAGTGCCTGTTTTAAATATTTATAATTTCAGAGATTCAGCATGTTCGCCTGTCATACTGAGCAGAGCAAAGACAGTTGACGTTCCACCACAACATGGCGACAGAGACTGCATAATAAGCCCTTAGATGAGAAAAACATAAATTTCAAACCACAGCTTATCAAATTTGACTAAACAATAACACGGCAATAAAACTGGTAAGTGACATTAAGTCAATCTCTCTTTTTTGTATCTTGTAGTGCTGATATTGGGAAATCTCTGTAGACTGATGGCATTTAATGCGTTCAGCTTTATAATCTTAAAATATTAGCAAAATCAACTGTTTAGTCATCACTTTAGACATTACGCTAGAGAATCGTTCAAACACTAACTCAAGTGACGTTTGTGAAGCAGCAATGGTTACTGCTGTTCTGATGCTGCAGATCTGATTAAATGGCAGAAGAAAAGACATTCCTCATACAAAAGGATTTATGAGACTCTCTGTGTTTAATTTTTTTCTTTTCTATACATAATTATGCTGTCAAACTGTTGTATAATTGCAATATTACACTCGTAGCAGTTCAATATAGCTGTATATTGACACTAAAGCACTCTGCTTGTGGCCTTGAGCCAACACATGTCTCCCACAAGTGCCGTTATACAGCCATATCGCACTGCTACTCATGTGATATTGTCCACATATATATATATATATATATATATATATATATATATATATATATATATATATATATATATATATATAAATAATAAAGTATACCTCTTTTAACCATTTGTCTTGTACAAATTTATTTAAGACTAGCTCTGCTTCTTTCTTCTTTAATTTCTTTGAGATCAGCTTGTCAGCAGAATTTAGAATTGCTGTGGATGAGGCAGAACCGGAATCAGACTCCACAATCAGATCCATCTGAATAAAGACAAAACAGGAAATCATTAGAAACCATTTATTCAATGACCAACGTTTTTTATGGGTTTTTTAAGGTTTTTTTTTAAATGTTTTCTATTTAAATGTGTTTACAAAATGTAATTTATTTTTGTGATGGCAGCGCTAAATTTCATTCAGTTCCCAATTCCAGTATCACATGATCATTCAGAAACAGTTCTAAGATCAGACTCAAATTTCCACACTTTGCTGCAGACTGCCGAGACAAGATATACTATACCATAATAAAATAGGCTTGTAATAAGTAATTCTACATACAAAATGCATTTTGTGAACTGTGAATAATAAATTAATAATCAGCAGTTAAAAATTAATCTTTCCAATAGTTAAATTACATGGATTTGCTGCACAGTTATTAAAAATGAAACATTAAGTTTTTAACACTTAGAATACTACTAATAACAATACTGAACAGCAAAACAGTATTAGAATAATGTGATGGATCTTGTGACTCTAAAGGCTGAAGTAATAATGCCAAACTAGAACTTATTTTCTGCATCACAAAAATAAATACAATTTTAAAATGTATTCAATATGCAATAATATTTGTATATTAATATATAAAATAGGATTTGACAAATATTATAAGTATTTACTATTTTTCTGAACAACTCCAGCTCATTCTCCGCATAATCAGCAGCCATTCGTGTAATGTCGGTCTCTGCCATATTTACCTGAACAACAGATTAGGTTTTAACTTAATATAAATCAAACACATATGTCATTTTACTATTATATATTAGTAGTATGCAAAAACAATAATCAAAATTAATATCTAACACATTTACTGACTAGACACTAGAAAACATAAAAACACCTCTCCTTAAACATAAATGTATTTTAGATTTAACAAACCAAAACAAAATGTTCCTGGCCATCCTCCTCCGACATCCCTTTACGGATATGCATAAAGAGGGGCTGAAGGTGAGTGTTGACAACATTGATGAAATCATCAATTTTTTCTTGCCCTAGAATACAAGAGAGAAACAGAATTCAAAGAGAGTACTCGTATCTATATACAGTAGCTGATATTCAGTTTGCAGCTATGAGGCATAGAAACAACCATGGGCATTGCTAAACCTATTTTAAGGGGGCTGTAGCCCTCCTATACTTTTAGTCAGCCCCCCTAAAACTTTTGAGATTAGCTCATAAACTACACGAAATTATCGCCTCAGTCCCCTTTAAATTTTATATAAAAACGGCGGCAGAATTTGGCTCCTCCCTGTCTTTTGTTTTTCATTTGATCAGCAAACCACAGCAGTGGACAGCGAGAAAATGAGGTGTGTGTTTATTGATAAATTGTTACAATTTCCGCTTATTTGCAGTTCTTTGATATAGATAACCTTGTATGACCTGTATCTCAATGTCACGGAGAAGCAGTTGGGTTTTCTCTGCGTTATAATGTGCTATAATAAACTTGCCTTGGCTTGCGTCACAACTGTTTCCTCCAGCAAAAAGTGTAACTCTTAACGAGCATTTCTCTAATTTTATTTCAAAATGATCTACCAATATAAAACACTTTACAGTTTGCGTCATATTAACTATACCATACATTCTTGCACAGATTGGATTAAACACAGTGACAGATCCACTCGTTGACAGAATGTACTCGTTTTAACTGTCACTGAGTCACTGACAGAGATAAAAACATCAAGTGTTGACTAGTATTAAAAAAATACTTCTTTTTATTATCATTCAGATCGTGAAATATGTTAATTACCCTGTAAAATTAAAAATATATATGTATATGTGTGTCGTTTAATTAGAAAAGTGGTAGTTTATTTATTTCATACATAGAAACAAAAAAATGCACTAGAATATAGAAAGTGGTTTTAACTACAGTAAACAGGTGGGTTGAGCCAATTTGGCTGGTTCAGAACTGGCTGTGCCTGTAATACAGTGGAGTACTAGTAAACAACCAACATTTTAAGTGTATTACTATTTAATTACTACTTATAAATGTAATATTAGGCTATATACTATATATATATATATATATATATATATATTTTTTTTTTTTTTTTTTTTTTTTTTTTTACTTTATAAGGAGCTGACCCCCCTTAAAGAAAATCCTAAAATCGCCCCTGGAAACAACAACAACAAAAAAAAAATTTATCTTTTAGATATCAGTTAATAAAGTATAAAAAAAACTGTAGTGGTTATATTGTGATTTATGGGAAACAAATTAGCTCTGCAAAGTAGTGTCTACAGAAACTGTGACAGACAACACTCAAGAGGGTAACTCAAACTCATACATTAAGCCAGCGCTTCTCAAACTGATCGGTGTATTTTTATTGTATTACTTTACAAAGTTAAATTGTCACACTTTATGCTTCTCTAGTAAAATTCTGCAAGTAATGCCATTGTGTAAATCCAAGAATGAACATTGCTTAGTGAAATAAAGAAAATGCAGTTCAGTGGAGCCCAAGAGATTCAAAAATACAGTATAAAAGACATGGTTCACCCAAAAATGAAAATTCTATCATCATCATCCTTCACTTCTTCCAAACCAGACTGAGTTTTGTTCAACACAAAAGAAGATATCTTGAAGAATGGTGGAAACCCGTAACCATTGACTTCTATAGCATTTGTTTTTCCTACAATGGAAGTCAGAAGTAACAGATTTCCACTCCTTTTTACTACATCTACTTTTGTGTACAACTGAACAAAAAAACTCAAACTGGTTTAAAATGATGACAGGATTTTCATTTTTGGGTGAACTCTATTCCTATCAGCGCGAGTGTTTTCTTCATACCTCCATGGAGCTCGCAGCACTTCTTGTGGAGCATTCCAGCCTGAGCTGCACTGACGATGCCGTTGGTCATCATGTTCTGCAGGAACAGCCTATGTCCGTCACCCATCTGTCTAGACATGACTGCTAAATGTCCTTTTCAGCTGGAAAACACATGTGCAGATAAGCTAAATTTCCCAAACTCAAGCAAACATGAGCTCAAGTCGACATAAAACAAGTAAACCTACATGATATACCAACATAAAACTTTTATTGACATTTGAGTAGTTTAAAATAATATAACATAAAAAATAATATAGAGAAATAAACCTGTAAAATAACAGACAACTAGACAATATATAACTTTAAACTATTTAAAGCATTCAAAAAAGTCACTTTTTCCACCTTTTTAAGGTTAAAAGTGATGAGAAGAAAGATCAAGGTCTCACAATGCAACTCAAAAGCATAAATAATAAAAAAAATAAAAATAAATAAATAAATACACGAACCACAAAATATGGGAACCCTTACTATAGTAAAGCACTTTACATTAATTAGCAGAATTAATCTGCTGTGGTAACACAACACCTTTGGTGATATAAACAAATTATCATATAACGTTAGGGCTGTGCAATTAATTGAAAATCCGATTTCGATTTTGGCTTCTAACAATTATAATAAACCATTAATCGAGATAATCGATTATTGCATCATATACCGCCGCCTTTCCAGTTGTACACATTAAAAGTCGTGCTCTTAAAAGCACGATTGACTGTGTGCTTATGTGTGTGTTTGTGCGGCGCGAACACACAGAAGTATGCGGTCAGCATTCGGTCTCATCCGTACACTGAGACGAGCAGAGCGCACACGTCTTAAGTCATTAACGTGAGCGCTTTAATGGTCAAATAGGTGTCAAAACGCAGAGTGATTATTCATATTGACCCTCATTTGTGTAATAAACAAATGAGTTGGGAATCAAAAGACACGTGAAAGAGAAACCAGTAAAGTGACAGCACGATATTCCTTCTGCCGCCTGTTTTTATCATTATTAATAAAACAACAAGGAGAAAATCCGCTACTGCTGTTGACTGAAGGACTTTTGTAGATAAAGTTTTTTTCTTACAGTGAAGATGCTTAAAGCAAAGTTGGTTTCATATTTTTATTCTATTGTATTTATTTCTCTTTACTTTGCAGGGTGGAAAATAACTATATATATATATATATATATATATATATATATATATATATATATATATATATATATATATATATATATATATATATATCTCAATATCCTCATTAGTAACCTTTTTCCCCCCAATTTTTTATTTATGGAAAGAAGTTTTTTTTCCAACTTATTTTTGAACATAATAGTTTTCATATCTCATTTCTAATGACTGATTTCTTTAATCTTTGCTAAGATGACAGTACATAATATTCTACTAGACATTTTTCAAAATACAAGCATTCAGGTAAAAGTGCAATTCAAAGGCTTAATTAGGGTAATTAGGCAAGTCATTGTTTAACTGTAGATTCTTCTGCAGACAATCAAAAAAATGTTGCTTAGGGGGCTAATAATATTGACCTTAAAATGGGTTTCAAAATATTTAAACCTGCTTTTATTCTAGCTGAAATAAAACACATAAGCCTTTCTCCAGAAAAAAAAATTATTAGAGGAAATACTGTAAAATTCCTTGCTCTGTTAAACATCATTTGGGAATTTTTTTTTTTAATTCTCAGGAGCGCTAATAATTTTGACTTCAACTTATAATCGTTTTGAATAATCGTGATTACAATAAGGTCAAAATAATCGTGATTAAGATTTTTCCCAAAATCGAGCAGCCCTAAATAACGTTACACTGTTTTCTACAACTATGTGGCATGTTATTTGACGTTACCACTCAGTTACAATACACCACAGTTTAGTGTAGTAAAATCTTAAGTAACGTAACATTATACTAATGTTACAGTACTTATTATTTATAAGTAGCTAGCCTTCATTTTAAAGACTTTTAATTATATACTATAATATATAAGTATAATACTCTTCACTATAGTTCGGTTCAAAAACACTGTGGTATTTTTAAAAAAACATTTTAAAAGTACTACACATGTACTATATTTTTGTATGGTAACATTTGTAACTCAATGCGAAATTTAAAATAAAATAAAACGACAGAACACTTGAAGAAAGACTAAAGTGTTTCCAGTAAAGCGACGTTTGTTTCTCATATACAAACCTTTGTTTTTAAATGTACAGACGAGCTGTCAGTTCGTGTAATATTCGCGGGTTCCCACTAGAAACACTTCCGGCCACGTGGTATGCGTTCTTCTTCTTCTTTGAGTCCTCAATGGCAGATGGCGTCCTTTTTGTTGCATTACTGCCCCTTCTGTACAATTTTTTTTCCCTTTGTTGAGTCTTTTGTAGTATTTTTAAGTTTACCTTAAAATTCCAGGAAGCATTTCTTTTTGTTTTTCGGCACATGCTACTTGTGATATTTACTCATCTGTTGGGTCATCATTTCTTGCCTTTCTTTTGTACATTTCCTAAAAGACACTAGCCTACGTATACAGTAATAGATAAATGCATATAGTTCATGTAGTTTCATACTTGTTAAATATTATTTGTAGAAAAAAAAAACATTTAGTTTAGATTAAGTCAACATCACATTGTTGTACTCATGATATAGAATTGTATTTATTTAGTTTAAAAAATACTTTTAACAAAATCTACTTTAATCATTTTAATCTTTTTTTTTTTTTTACTTATTTGTAAGTGATTATGCATTAAACTAAAATTAAATATTCATTCATTTTCTTGTCGGCTTAGTCCCTTTATTAATCCGGGGTCGCCAAAGCGGAATGAACCGCCAACTTATCAGGCAAGAAAAAATATCAATATAATGTAATTATTAATATAATTAAATAAACTATTTTACGGACCAACTAACACTCCTATTTGGCCCTCAGGGGCCCCAGTTTTAAAACAAATATTATGATAACTGACTTAGATAATGACCTGCAAATCAGCAAACACGACAGGCAGCATTTGAGAATGATGATGGAATACATCCGTTTAACATTATTCAACATATTATCACCACTCACAGAGTCCAAATTATTATTATCCTGAACAGCAGCACATCACACTGAAAAAAAATTATACAGAGATGATTCTTTGGATTTGCTCATTTGTTTTTTACGTAAAGTGGTTGTAAACAATTTATTTGTGTTGAATTTAAACAAACAAATTAAGTTGAACATTATTAAACTTAATTTTTGCAACAGTTCTCCGTGCAACACTTTTTGAAAAATGCTGTTAATTTACTCAAATACCATTCTTCAGAGTATTACAGAAGATTTTCTTTTTATCTGAAGCACAGATTCTTTGGGATTGAGCCTAAAATTAATAAACAAAATTAAAAAAGATAAACCTAAATTTCTGGATCCTCATTAATTATGTGGATATTAATTTTGGTTTGCACATATGTAATTAACTGATAAAAGAGGAACACACACTCACAAATAACATTTGCTGTTTGTTAAAAACTTTTCAAATTTAAAATGAGCTGAAAAAACACAAATCTTGAGATTTTTTGAACTTAATTGTTTTATGTTTAATACACTTCAATTTTTAAAAACTGATAAGCTAACTTAATTCCTTCATGTTGTCCCAACAAAAATGCAGCATTTTTACATTTTTGATGTCATTTTGGGGCGTCACAGTGGCGCAGTGGGTACCGCTGTCACCTTACAGCAAGAAATTCGTTGGTTCAAGCCTCAGCTGGGTCAGTTGGCATATCTGTGTGGAATTTGCATGTTCTCCCCATGCCCCCGTTGGTTTCCTCCAGGTGCTCCGGTTTCCCCACCTTCCAAAGACATGCTAAATGAATAAGTTAAATTGGCCATAGTGTATGTGGGTAAATGCAAGAGTGTATGAGTGTTTCCCAGAGATGGGTTACAGCTGGAAGGGCATCCACAGCGTAAAACATTTGCTGGATAATTTGGGGGTTCATTCCGCTGTGGCGACCACTTACTATTAGTTACTAAGCCGAAAAGAAAATGAATGAACGATGTCACTTAAAAAATGGGATTTTATAATGAATTCCTTAAAATTTAAGGCTAACCTACGTTAAATAATATAGATCAGTAAAATAAAAAACTATACCGTTTCTATCCACTAGACGTCACCGATGAGCCAGCATACAGCATTGCCATATGATTCTGCAGTAACACTCACATGGGTCATTTAAATTAGGCTATTTAACGTAATTAATACATTTAAACTATTTAGATCTCTGGGTGTCCGTCCATCTGATTTGGTTAACTAAATGTTCCGACATTGAGTAAACAAAATATTACAAAAATGTTCTAAAAATGAAACCTACATTAATTTATTAAATACAAATACAAAAAATAACTGAATCTAGCACACAAATAAATGATAAAAACTAGGATAAAATTCATTTAAAAAATATTAAAATGATAAAAAGACAAATTCAACGTTAAAATTATTCCAAATACAGATAAAAAACTACATCTCATTTGTACTGCTGAAAAGAGTGTTGAAAACACTGGAAACTAGCTTAGTTTCATATGTAGCTATAAAAGAAGTGAAGGTAACTGCAAAAAAGTCCTCTGAAATGTTGTCGGGTTTCACACTTCCAGTTTTTGGGAGCCCTGTGTGCTTTCGGATGGTTTCCTTTTGCGCTTGACTAACCAACAAACAACAGGCTGTAACGCAGACTATGACGGCTTTCCGTGGAATTCTGTTTTCCTTTTTTTTTCTGAGTGTGTGAAAGAGCAGGTTAGAGATCAGTGTGAGCATGAGATCACTGTGTGTGAGGGAGAGAACAGCGCGGGCGCGAGCAGGTCTGGAGTCAGTGGAACAGCTGCGCGTCCGCGTGTCTTCCAGGAAACTTCGATACGCCCTTTTAAATGAAGTTCAATGTTTCGTTTGCGAATAGGGAAGCAGCCAGCAGACTGAAATTTCCACATATTGAACTGCTCGTCTGGACGTTTTGTGTGAGACAGAGAAGCAAATTAAGTTTCTTATGTTTTACTTCGCGAACGAGGAAACCTATAGGTACAGTGAAAATATATATTGTGCTACATTTTTGGCGAGGGATAATGTTTTGTTAAGTCTATAACCGTTTGTTGGTGTGAATTTTATTTCTGTATAATTTATTCTGTGTGTTTTTATGCAGGATATAGGATGTCTTCCTCATTATTTCTTTACCAGATCATCCTCACACTCGTCTGCCAAGCACTTTGTGACGGTAAACCTTTATTTAACTTTTTTTCCATTTAATTTTTGTTTTGCTCCATGACTTGGACTATTTATTAGGCTACATTAGATATAATTATATCAATATATAATATAAATATATTACATTAATGAGTCGATATTATAGGTTAACTAATAAAGACAGTAGTAGTCAAAATTAATTTGAATAATTTAGCCTGACATGTTTACTGTTCCAAAATATTTAATGATATAAAAAATGAAATATATTGTGTTCAAAGGGGGGGGGGGGGGGGGGGAGTTTTTTGTTTTTATTTAGACATTTAAAAAGAACATACTTTAGAGCAGTAACCACAATACTGTCAAACCATGATATTTTAATCCAAGGTTATCAAATCGTCCGAATCTTATTCCGGCCCATGCCTAGTCACATCGCGAGCATGCGCAATGTTGAGTCTGGATTATAATTAATCATTTTGCAAGTGTTTTTGAGGCCTGTGACTGTGTGGGGGTTTTAAAAGCATGCATGTACCATTTGTAACTGTTTGAAAATATAGCAATAGCAACTTATCATAAATCAAAAATGATTAGATTTATTGATTTGTTTATTAAATGAAAACTTTGTGCGGGAGCAAGGCGAGGGACAACAGAGGTAAGGATCCAATCGCAGTTTAAAAAGATTTGTGCAGGCAAACAACATCAAAAAAAGGTGAGACTAGTACAATGAGGAAAATCCAGGAACATAGACAAAACCAGGCAATGGTCAAAATAAAGAGGATCAATGATATAACAAGGCTTTGGTCAAAAATCCAAACAGGAAAAAAAAAAGAAATATCAACACATCACGTCAACATTATTACTCTGTACTGAACTAACATTTGTGTTATGACGGGCCCAAGTCCTTAAATGCACCCTTTCTACTTTTGTTTAATTTTTATTTATACTTCTTTTTGTTACAACATCTTCTTTTCTACATTTTAAATTGATGAAATCTCTACATTTTAAATGATTCTTTTTTTAACGGTAAAATTAATTTTCAATTAAAAATAATGCAGACATTTTTTTGTTTGACTGCTGGATTGCACCATGCATGTTTTATTTTTGTAATATTATCTTTATTATTATTATTATTATTATTATTATTATTACATAACATTACATTATTATATTTATATTATATTTATTTGTATACTAAATAATATTTAATTACATTAAAATTGTATTTGATTAATCCTCACTATACAAAGTATGATAGAACACAATGTTATACATAGTTCATAGGAGTAATTTATACTTTTAGATATTTATTGGGGGCCCCCAGATTTCCTGGGGCCCTAAGCAGTCGCTTAACTGGCTGAGTGGTTAAATCCGCCCCTGTGTGGTGAAGAAGTAGTCCATGTGATCAGTCCATGAATCACTACAGCTGTGAGCATGCAATCATCAGAGTTCCGGAAACAGGTGTGTGTGTAAGGTGCATGACAGGATTTGTAGTTCCTTAACACAGCTGAAGTTCACCAGCAATCTATCAGAAATGGATCGCTGGTGATTATGACAATTATATATTTTATGCACTTCCCTGCAGAATCATCCCAGTCAATCTAAAATGATAGATTATTTCCTAACAGTTTTTCAGCTTATCTGGTGAAATCGTATTCATATCGCAATTTATATCACATAATAAAAAGATTGCAATGTGCAATTTTTCCAATATTGTGCAGCCCTATTTTGCAGATGAGCAAGCACTGTAATAAATGTTTTCCACATGTAAACACGAACATCACATAGATGTCTCTGTGATGTATATGTGTGCTATCATGTAATTTCAAACGTTGCATGTTTTTAACCCTTTCCCATCTTGTATTTCCCGTCTCTGTATTTTCTTCAGATCCCATTAAGGACTTGAATTGTTTTAATGACTACGAGGCCGAGATGACGTGCAGTTTCTCTTCTGAAAGTCTCAGAAATTGCTCTGGATACAAGCTGAACGTCACACAAAAACTAGCATATGAGTGAGTGTTTGTACTTGCCTGTTGTTCCTCTGTAACTATTATTACCGCGCTGTTTGTTTCATAATAAATTTACATGCTGAACGTTTCCTCCAGGATAAATAGGTATTCATGCGTCTTTGAGAGAAGTCATCACAATGCCATTTGTGAATGCAAAATTGAAGTGGAAGGCTTTATTACTGAAGAGATCTTCTCCACTACACTTCTCAAAGGAACAAAGGTTTTATTACAAAGGGATTTCAAGACTATAGATTATAGTGAGTATAAATGCTTGTTTAGCATTTTAAAGAAATAGAAGGAATTGTTTAGCATTGACAGACGTGTTTAAAATGTGCTTTTTTTCTGCAGTCAAACCAAAAACTCCAGTGTTATTTGTGAAGAAGACAGAAAATGGAAAATTTCATGTTACCTGGGATGATGGCTATGAACAAAGGAATGTCTTTACAGATAATTTGTTTATAACTCTGACCTATAGGATCAAAGGAGAAATTGAAACAGTAAGGAAGATGGCTTATAGTTCATATAAAATCTTTTGTACTTTTGTACAATTTAATTCAGAATTATTAGCCCCCCTGAATTAATATCCCCCTGTTTACTTTCCCCCCAGTTTCTGTTTAACAGAGAAAAGATTTTTGTCAACAAATTTCTAAACATAATAGTTTTAATAACTCGTTTTTAATAACTGATTTCTTTTATCTTTGCCATGATGACAGTAAATATTTTTGACTAAATATTTTTCAAGACACTTCTATACAGCTTAAAGAGACATTTAAAGGCTTAACTAGGTTAATTAGGTTACTAGGCAGGTTAGGGTAATTAGGCAAGTCACTGTATAGTCATTGTATCCAGAAGAACAAATATTATCAGACATGCTGTGAAAATGTCCTTGCTCTGTTAAACATAATTTGGAAAATATTTAAAAAAGAAAAAAATATCCAAAGGGGGGCTAATAATTCTGAATTCAACAATATGTAGATTTTTTATAAATAAAATAAAAACAAACATTTTCTACAGAATTCCACAAAGGTGGCAAACACTGTTGGATTCTGTGATATCGTGGGCAGTCTTCTCCAGCCAAAAACTGAATACATTCTGACAGCAAAAATGAGCTCGAACTACAACGGTCAGAAGATATATAGTGATCAGAGTGTAGCAGTTCATTTCACCACTGGTAAGTAAATCTATTTATCTGAAACTTTTACAAGGATAAAGTAATATTGTAAATAAAATATTATAAAAAAAAAAAGGACCAAGAGTCTACTGTGGAGTGCTGTTACAGTATTACAGTAAAATAATTATTAATGGTTTCATTGACTTGCACAAGTGGTCTGAGGCACTGGTTCCAGAAAATTTGTCCCTAATAATTTTTCTGTATGCATGTGTATATATATATATATATATACTCACACATGCATACAGTGCTCAGCATATATGAGTACACCCCTCGTAAATCTCTCATTAAGATTAATATTTTCTATTAGAAGCTATACAACATTATATTTGTGCATATACATTAGATAAGTCAGTGCTGAAGTCAAATCTGGAGCTTATCCAACAAAATAACTAATGATAACGGTCCAAAACGAGTACACCCAAATTTATATGTTAGGGAAAAATATTGAATGAGATTTTAAAAAGAGAAAAATGGAAGAAAAACAAAAATTTTTTGAAAGTTGTAATTTTGTAATTTCCTTTTCCCATTATTTCACATGAATTTAAATGTATTGTTTTTTTAACATTTCTGAAGGTTTTCGAGGGCCTGAATATGATTTTTTTTAAATAAATCTGTTTACCAAATATGTTTTGTTGAAATGTACCTATATATGACCGATATTCACTGATTCATCTCAAAATAGGTTGTACTCAATAATGTTGAGCACTATACATATATATATATATATATATATATATATATATATATATATATATATATATATATATATATATATATATAAATATATACATATATTCTTTTTTTCACTCATTTGAAAATATGTTTCAATGTTTTTGAAAATAGGATTGTAAGCGCAACAGCAGGTGTTCCTTGCAGAAAGCATCCATCTGATGGACACTTATTCTGAAATTTGTCGTATGTCTCCATAAGTGTTAAATGTGAAATGTCATTTGTTTTGAGTATATCTAATTGCAATATTTGGTCATAGTCATCTGTTATTTGTTCCAGAGAAAACAGATTTGACTGTATTATTACTGATTTATTACTTTGTATGCATTAAGCTTATTGCTATATGAAAACGCAGCCATTGTTTTTTCGACTGATTTGCTTAGAATTGTTATGTTGTTAAATGTTATTGCTCAATAAAGGTCATTTTTATATGAATTACAGTATCATTAAATAAAAGTACTTTCTCTTGCAAAATGGTCAGTGTTTGTAGTGATTGACAGTTCAAGTTACATTCTTCTATCATTTAATGGCAACAGAGACTGTGTAATGATAAATCATGAAGGACATTTTGAAGGAGAGCAATTCTCCTTATTTGTTGAAAGGAGGCATTGCTTTTTCTCAGCAGACATTTCAAAATATTACTAAATGTAAGATAAATTTTGCTTTAAGTTGTTCTCTCTCTTTTGTATATTGTATTACTATATGTCGAAACAGGAGTTTGGTGTTTGCTTTGCTTTGAAGCCAAAGCAAATGATGGGGTTAATTCCCAGCTGTGGTAGAGTAATACAGACTAAACTGTTGATTTATTGATTTAGTTTTATGTCATGCAGCCTTATAATCCTAATTTGTGAGCAATATCCTTTGTTTTATCATCATTAAGACATTACAAAAATCGGTCCCACTTTATATGAAGTGTCCCTAACTACTATGTACTTACATCAAAAAAATAAATACAATGTACTTACTGTGTTTATTATGTATTTGAAAACACTTGTGGTGCTTTTGACTTGGGATAGAGGTTAGGTTATGGACAGGTTTGGCGGCATGGGTTGGTTTAAGGGTAGGTTAAGGTGTAAGGGATGGTCAACAGTGTATTTACAAATGTAGTTACAAAAGTTAATTACAAATGTAATTACATACATGTATTTAATCAAGCATAAGTACACAGTAAATACATGTACTTACACAATAAGTACATTGTAACAAACTATTAACTCCTATGTAAGTATATATTAGTTAGGGCCACTTAATATAAAGTGGGACCCAAAAATCTATATGATGCAATTAAATAAATAATTCAGAAACTGCTCAGCTGTTAATGCAGTCTACTTCGGACATATCTTGAATGAAATAATGTGAATGTGGTGAAATAAAGTATATGTGGTGGTGCTACATGGGATTGGGTGGGGCTAAAGGTCTATTTGCCATGCAATGTTCACTGCAACCCTTAAATTGGTTGAGCTGTCTTCACAGTATCATGGGTAATAGAGTTTTTTTTCTGCATTGAACATGGTTGTTTTTTATAATTAGGTTTATTTAGACAAAAGAAATGCATGTAAGCACATGTAACTGATTAACGTCAAAGCTGTCTGTCTTCAAAGGTTTAGCCGTTGTTATTAAAACAGGTTTTTATTACTGGAACTTCCTGATTGTGGAAACAGCAGTGGAGTTCCTTTAATAAATATTCATTTTCATAACCAATAAATATGTTTTTAACAATAACTGGAATGTCAGATGAATGACACAAAGGATTTTGGGACATGTTAGACTGCAGCAACTGACTGTGTGGTAATACTCTATTAATGCTGATCAATCTGTATGTGTTCCACAGCTCCATTACCTAATGAAATAGTCAAACTGGTGGTTCCACCATTGTGTATTGGTTTACTCATCATCATTTGTATGACCTTCATCTGTTTTTTGAGGTAAGACTTGTCTTGCCATCACTCTATATTTAGCCTTTTTACTATTCCTTTATGCAACCTTGACAAGTCCTGACGCACTTTACTTCTTCATTACAGGATGAAGTCAAATTGGTGGGACAAGATCGCCAAGCCAACAATTAAAGACAATTTTGGAAATAAGAAGGTAAAAACAATGAATAACTAGAAAAGTAAAGTTTGTAGACAAAATTCATGGCGTCTTGATAAAAGCCCAGTCTGAAAGTTTGAAGAAGTTTCAAAGTTTAAATCATTGAAGTCGTTTTTAAGAAGTGTGAAACTGTTATAAGCGGAGCTTAATTTGTGCTGGAACACGCCAGATCCAGCACCTCTGAAATCTGATCCGGCACCTCATTTACAGATCCCCCACCTCAACTGTCCTCCTCCCCCGTCCGCTGTTCACTTTCACTTTCTTCCGTGACTATCCAACCCTCTTCACTTTCGTCCGCAACACCTATCTGCCATCCAATGCCCTGTATTCCTCCACCCCCTGCTTTCCAGTTTCGTGCGCGACACCTTTACATCCTCGGGTAACATGCCGGATCTGTTAACCCGATCTGTTTCAGGAACTTGTTTCTTGCTAGGCAGTTGATAGGGTGTTCTGAGTGGTTGCTAAGGTGTTTTAGGTCATTGCTATGGTGTTGCTTGGTGGTTGCTAGATTGTTCTCAGTGGTTACTAGGCCTAGTGGTTACTAGGCGGTCAGTTGCCAAGGCGTTGCTACTCAGTTTTTTGCTTATTCTGAGTGGTTGCTACGGTGTTGCTAGGCAGTTGTTAGGGTGTTCTGAGTGGTTGCTAAGGTGTTTTAGGTCATTGCTATGGTGTTGCTTGGTGGTTGCTAGATTGTTCTCAGTGGTTACTAGGCGGTCACTAAGGCATTGCTAGGTGGTTGCTAAGATGTTGCTAGATGTTTGTTAGGGTGTTCTGAGTGGTTGCTAGACGGCCGCTAAGTTGTTTTAGGTCAGCCATATCCAAACTCAGTCCTGGAGGGCTGGTGTCCTGCAAAGTTTATTTCCAACCTCAATCATACACACCTGGAC
Organism: Danio rerio; assembly: GCF_052040795.2. Lineage (NCBI taxonomy): Eukaryota > Metazoa > Chordata > Actinopteri > Cypriniformes > Danionidae > Danio > Danio rerio. Next base: position 43,785,691 of record NC_141023.1, on the reverse strand, counting down.
TAGCTAATCAAGCTCTTACTAGGCATTCTAGAAATATCCTTGCAGGTGTGTTGAGGCAAGTTGGAGCTAAAATCTGCAGAACACTGGCCCTCCAGGACCGAGTTTGGACACCCCTGTTCTAGGTCATTGCTAAGGTGTTGCTAGGGTGTTGCTAAGGTGTTCTGAGTAGTTGCTAGGCAGTTGCTAATATAAATTACCATAGTTCTAGTATGAATTAGCGTGTTGCTAGTGTAACCCTAGTGAAATAGTTATATAATTATTTATAATATTATTTAGAGCAGCATAATCATATTATTATTATTATATCTACAAGTCTTTATAAATATAATAAACAAAATAAAATTAATGTATACAAATGTAGTTTGAGGTAAAGTAACAACCAATCGTAGGAGCGGGTTGTTAGCTCCGCCCCTTCCAGCTTGAGACAAGACCTGTTGGCAGAACAATAGAGAGGAGCAAACTTGAACAAAAAGATATTGGTGGGCAAAGCGAGGCTTCATGAAACACTGAAAAAGTCGAAGCAAATGTGTCGAAGCTTCGAAACGTTTCGAAACCCCACTGTACAGTGACACCTAGTGGTCATTTTTTATGTATTGCACTGAAACAGCTGCAGCACATAACAGTTGAGCAAATTGAGGTATTAAAGCCCACTTTGTAGGTGTCTGGGGATAGTGGGTTCGAAGCCAGGCAATTATAGCTATTTTGAAATGCTTCAATGCCAGTTGCTTTGCTCTTGAATCGTTTTGTTTCAACATTGGTCTGATATCCAAATAAACAATTTGTTAATAAATATGTCTTGTTTTGGTCTTAAAACAGGGTTGTTGCTAGATCAGAAACTGTGGCCTGAAGTTATCAAGAATTATTTATTTTATTCATAAAATTTCCCATTTATTGTATTTTATTAACCTCTACCCAAACCCTAAACCAAACTATCACAGTACTGTAAAAATATTAATTATTGTTTTACAGTGTTACAAAAAGGATGCTAAATTGATGGCGTAACTGCAGCTGTATCATATTTAGCCTACACAAAACAGAAACGGAGTATTTGTAGAAGTCGAGATTCGAACCCAAAAAGTCATTATATGCATTGCAACATCGTGCACATGCACAGATTTGCCAGGTCTCGAAACGCTTCTAAGGTGATCAATGTTTTGAATCACTTTAGTCACGTGACCAAGTGTTTCGAAACAATTTAGTCAAGTGACTTGGGTGCTTCGGATCATGCTTTGGTGCAGTGTTTCGAAACACTTGCGCTTCGGGATCTCGACACTGTGTCGAAACGTCAGTTTCACGTCAGCCATCCCTACAAAAAGATTAAAATACGGTATGTTACGATACCTAAACAGTTTAAAAGTGATTGTAGTTGTACTAAATCAAGTTGTACTTGCAAAATAGTTGTTATTTAGCGTGATAGTGTGTTGAAGTCAGACCGCATGTTGCATTGCGTTTACAGTGCGCTGACGCCATTTTGCAATTGTGTGTGTGTGAGAAGGCCATAAAGTGATATAGACATTGCGAATTTGACAGGTATTCCATTATATTAGCTCATTTTATGGTATACATGTGTGTGTATGTGTTTTATTTGTTCCAAGTGTTGTATATTTTGCATGTTTTTGAACTTATTCTGAACATATTTATATAAACTTATTTATATACTCTGGTCTGTGAACAGGCCTGGTTTTTTTTGGAGGAGATTTTTCTAGTTCCCTGGATTCAGTTGAATTGATGGCGATCCTCCCACGTCGACCTGGAAAATTGTGAAGTACACATATTTCAGTTTATCCTCATTTCACCGGATAAAGTAAGAATTTGGCAAAAAGTTAATTCCTTTATTGGACTGCGATTTTGAATACAGCTGTAAGGACTTATTTTCTTGAAGGGAAAAAACAGAACTTTATCTGAATTGAACAGATTTAACTAATTTCAGAGTGAACAACGACACTGATTTATTTGTGCTATTGTATGGTTTCTTTTGTTTTCACTTGAATTCATTTATTGTGATTCGTGTTTGATTTATAATAATTGTAAAGTGGGTGCACCCTGGGGATTGTGTATAAATAGTTATGTTACTAATGTAAGTATTGTTTACTAAGAAAAATACGAAAAGGAAAAAATTCATACAATCTAAAGTAAAATTATTTTTGTATTTAAAACATTCCGTTTGTGTCTGGTTATTACTCAGTTTTACCCCCACCTCCCTTTACTTACCTTGTAGTCTTCTGGTTTTATTGTCTGGTCCAATAATAAATAAATATAGTACACCTGTTACACTAGCATGTTTCTAGCACAAATTAGCTTGTTGTTAGCATGTTTCTAATATAAACTAGCATGTTGCTAGTATGATTAGTATGTGTGTTTGTATGTTTCTAGTAGGGATTGGTATGGTCAATGGCAGTTTTTTTACAATGAAAGTCTATGGGACAGTGGCTAGGGTGTCGTAAGGGGTTTCTAGTGTGTGGTTAGTAAGTTGAAAGGTGATAAGTGATTGGCAGATTGGTAGCCTGAGTTAAATGAGCCCAATGAGGTCACAAAGTTTGGTCCAACGTTTAATCAATGGTACTTTTCCAAATTTTCCGGGTCAGTTTTCGGAAAACCATTAGTTGGATCAGTTGGAGAAGATATATCAACCTTATTCAGTATTGTTTTTTAGAGTTAGTTTGATGGTTAAATGTATTTAATAATGCATCATTTCATCATAATGTGAGTCATAATAACTCCTCATTTTTCCTTTGTTTCATAGAGTCAAGTTTTGCCTCCTTCCTCCAATCCAGTCTCCCAAATCCATGTTGAGGTTATTAATCCAGACTACGAGGAGGAAAAGAAATCGTATGTTATTTTATTTATACACTGTAATCATGCTTAGTGTCGTTCTATGTCTTCTTAATAACACCTCAACATGTCTGTCTTTCTGTCAGGATCTCACCAGTATGTGTGAACCCAAACAACGAGAGAAGTTCTCACAGTGTTGAATCATCACCAGGGGATTATGGCCAGGCCGTCTGTGATTCTGGTAGCAATCCGGTGCAAGACATCCGATCACAACTTGATATTGCAATAGAACAAGATTTTTTACGGTTGAAATGGAACACACCACTCAACCAGTTCACTGAGACGCCATACAACAGTGTGGAGTCTTCTTCAAAGGAAAGGAATCGTGCTAACAGAGATTCGGGTACCTGCTCGGGTTCATCGGTTTTCAGCAACAAGTCATATTTGGAAGGAACCACTGATGATTCTTCATTTTTGGACCTGAACTGTGATCATTCTGATGATAGGAAAGTCTCAGACTCCATATTTAAGCTGGAAAACTCTATTGATATCATTAAGAGCTTGGAGAACTTTCCTGATGAAGGATATCAGGCTTTCAGTGCTGTTGTGGAAAAGAGAGATGTTGTAGATGGTTGTGCGAAACTTTCCTCTGAAGTTGATGCAGACGACAAGGTGATCAGGCAAAATCTAATCACCAGTGCCAATCCACTGTATTCTCCTCTGTTACATCATGATCACACAATCGCAAGGGATGATCCCTATAAAGCTTTTCAAGACGTATCAAAAAACACGGGGGGACAATGGAGCACGAGCATCAGCACTGAGCGAACACTTAATGAATGTGGAGCTCTGAAATTCCCCCACATCGCCGGCCAAACAGCCCTGTTACAGAACACTGCTTGGGACTTTTTGAATATCCCACCGACTGTTGAAATAGACCTTTCATATCACGCTGTCTAACTGTGTCGCACATAAGTAAAACATTTCAGTCTCTTTGCATATAACCTCTGAAGTCGCAATGAATCATCCTCCAATTTTCCAAACCACACACCCTCTTTGTGGATGACGTTTATGTGAGCGTCTCAGGCCACCGGGGGAGCTAGCACAATGAATCATTCATTTGGACGTTTGAGCAGTTACTGGAACTATGCAAATGCTCATTATTTGTTTAGAGTTAAGACTTTAAGATTAGGTTACACTGTTTTAACTCTGACGACTTGGACAGACTTTCCAGAAAACTCTGTGAGGTCAAATCATGACGTCGAAAATGCAAATCGAATTGATGTCAAACCTTTTGACATGCACGTATTGATGACCTTTTGACCACCAAATTAATGACACAAAAAGTATTGTACTATAAGAATTGTGTTCATTTGAAAGCTTCAATTACACATTTGCATGCACTGTAAAACCCAACAGTCAACTTTATCAAATGAAATGAGTGTAGTTAACTTAAAATTGACTGAAAGTCAATTCTGCTCATTTGAAAAGAGTTTTGAACTCAGTGTTGAAGGTAATGAGTTAATGAAATGAATCTATATTTATTCAGTTGTTAAATTAATTACAGTAATATTACTGAGCAATATGAAAATGTTCATCTGATTTATGTACAATGCAGTTTGTACAGTAATATTTTCTGTCTTTTAGTAGATATATTATATGAGAGAATTGCTTTGTTTAACCCACATAAAGTTAATCTTATTGTATTTGCATTTTAAACAATAAATAAAAGTTAAAAAGATATTATTTTTTTATTTCACACATTAAGGTTTTAGTTCTGATACTCCCAAAAGAATTCCGCAGAAATCCGCAGATTTTTACCAAAATTCTCTGCAGAAATAGCAAAAAACGTCCGCAGATTCCGTTTGGCCTTACTCATTACTTCAACTTAAATAGGATAAGTTCACAGTACTCATCTTTAACTCAAATGGTTTGTAGTGGTTTCCTCAAACGGTTTGAGTTGCCTTAACTTTTTGGGTTTTACAGTACTCAGCTGGTTTGAGTTCTCTTCAATTATTGGGTTTCACTGTGCTCAAATTGCTTCGTTTACTCAAATGGATTAAGTTCATAGCACTCATTAAGATTAGTTTTTGAACTTAAATAATTTGTTGCAATCTGTTTCCTCAAATGGTTTGAGTTACCTTAACTTTTTGGGTTTTACAGTGTGGGATTTTGTATCCCTACTAAGCATGTGAAGTACTTTGATGTCGAAAAGCTGAATGTCAGTTTGATGCCCTTTTAACTGCTGATTTCAAATTGATTGATGTGCTTTTTGGTGTTGTTTTGACATCAAGGTCCCCGCTGAGTTACCTGGGCATGTAATACTAGACATGTTTTTTTTTCTTTGCATATGTACATTTACTAATGCAAATTTTAAACCCATTACCACAAGGCCAATGTTTTTTTTTTTTTATTCTGTTTAAATATGCTGTAAAAACAAAAGATAAGTTTACAGTTTGCTTACAATGTTTGACTTTTGATCTTCATGGTTGCACACTCCTTTGAAAGTACATTTAGAAACAAAGATATTTTGTTTTATGGCTATATCTTAGTTGACAATTTCAGATTTCAGTATTTGAGCAACTTAACCCTTTATAGAGCACTTACTGAATTACTTAGTGAAAACCCCTTGAGTGTTAGTGGGGTTATAACATGAATTTTGAACTTTGTAAATTTCTGTTGAAGGAAAAGACTTTTTTCAACATATTTTTAAACATAAAAGCTTTAATAACCAATTTATTTCATTGTATTTGCAATGTTGACTGTATATAACATTTGACTTACTATTTTGCAAGAAACTAGTATACAGATTAAAGTGCACTTTAAAGGCTTAAATATTAGGAAATTTAGGCTAATAAGGCAGGATATTGGACAACAGTGGTTTGTTTTGTAGCCAGTCGAAAAAAAAATTCAAAGAGGGCTAATAATATTTGCCTACACCTTTTTTAAGTGTAAAAATTGCTTTATTTCAGCCAAACCAAAAGCAATAAGACTTTCTCTCGTGGAAATATTTTTGAAAGATTTTAAATTTCACAGTAGGACAAATAATTTTGTCTTCAACTGTATACATATTGGGATCAAGCGGATCAATACCCTAGGAGATGCATATACACTACCAGTCAAAAGTTTTTTTTTTTTTTTTCATCTTTTTTTAATAAAATTATTCTGTTCATCAGGGCGGCATTTATTAAATGTAAAAAATATAAGTTGTTAAATATTTAAAAACAATTTAAAAAAACTGCTTTCTTATTGTATGTAGTTTGATGAAATGATTACTCCAGTCATTATTGCTTTTATTACTATTACCATTAATTCTAAAGGATCATGTGACTGAAGACTGGAGTGATGAAGCTGAAAATTCATCTTTAAAATAATTTGAAATAAACTATTAAATGAAACGATAAACTGCATTTGAACAGTGATTTTATAGTGCAATAACATTTCACAATTTTACAGTTTGTTCTGTATTTTTGATCAAATAAATGCAGCTTTGGTGTGCAGGAGAAGCTTACTTTAAAACATTTAAAAATTCTACTGACCTCAAACTTTTGATCAGTAGTGCAATTATTCTTGCCATTTGTAGTATAATATGTCATTTCAATGATGGAATGGTGTTTCCAAGACTGGTTTTCAAGACTCCATTTTCTGTCTCTCTTTGTGAAAGGACTAGTTTTGTATATAAGAATATATTTTTTCTACAAGGAAGTTATAGTCTAAATAGAGTGATGATAAGTAGATTACTTCAAATTGTGTTCTGTTATGATTAAAGCTTACACGGAAATGGAAATCATGACATATAGTTTTTGCTTTTTTGAAAAGGAACGTTTCTTTTCTTTTATAATTGTGATATATACTTTATTCTCTTTTTAAATTTCCTGTTTAAGTAATAATTTTGCATAAACTTTTGTAATAGTTTACAATCAGGTACCATGTAAGAAGCAATAAATGACTTTACTTAAAAAAATGAGTAAACCTGTTGTAACTTGAATCTATTAAGTTGACTTAATTTGTATAATTATGCGTATAGCTCATTTACTTAATAATTTCAAGGTAACAGGTTTACTAATTTTATTTAAGTAGAGTCAACTAAATGTTTTTTGCAGTGTAACCAACCTAAAATCTGATTATAAGCATTTTAAATGCTAACAAGTTGTACATTTTGGGATCTGATTAATCAATTCAGATGACATGAAGTCAGATATTAACAGCACTGTCTGTATGTATTGTACATTTGGATGTAGAATACACATGTTTGTTTTGATTCAAAGGCTCAAGTTACCTTGTTGCCTTTATGTGGCTCAAAATATGCTATGTGAGTTATTTCATTAAGTCTGTATAGCAAACAAACTGAAGCAATCTAAAAAAACAGCTGTAATGTCCTCATATTTTTCTAGAATAAAACAACAGAGTGATGAAAGAGTATGAGTGAGTCTTTCATTGAGAAATCTGGAACAGGTTTTTACACGACTTGTGTGCTGGTTATGAACCAGGAAGTTTATTAACTATTACATGGAATGGAAAATACCTCACATAGGTGCATGTCGAGACAAAAGTGCTGCATTACGGAAGTAAACCCAAACAAGGTTGCACCTTTGTTGACTTTAAAATGCCTTCCTGATCACTGTAGGCAAGATTTACAGTATTGTCACAATAAAGGGTTACTTTAACATGTATAAAAACAAAATGAGCACATTTTTAAAAGATGTTTTGCTCTATTGTACGGAAATGTTTTGTTTTGTTTTTTTACAAAAAGATTACAATTGATAAGTCTTATTTAGTAATTGTTGTAAATGAACAGCATTAACTAACATCGATAGTGAGAAATAGCTAAATGTACTACAGAAATAATAAATGCTATATGACTACAGTTTAATAAACTTGTCTTAACACAATAAAAAAATGTAATAACAACATCCTTTATGTTCATAATCATGATAAATATCAGCAGGTCAATACCAAGTTTTACCTTTTTTAGGTCTACTATTGCAGCGCTGGTTTTATTCACTTATTCACTTGTTTATTGCTTCGTAAAATTAAATACAACTTGCATTTATTTAAACATTTTCATATTTCTCTTTTTTTAATCATCGAAGTAAATATTTTTTTTGTTACTAATATGATAAAATGCTTGCTAATTTATTATTATTTATTATTTTAAAGAATTGAAAAACATTTCCATGCATTTCTTTTTGTACTCCCTTCAGACCACAGTTTTAAAAAAAAACATTTATAGCTAATAATTCAATACAATAATATATAAGCACAAGAAGTATCTATCAACCAAAAATTGCCCTGATATAAAACATGACTCTAAACAAACACGTTAAATTCTCGATAAATATTTCCTGTCAAAACAACTAATACTGTATGTAGACTGTAAAAAAATTCTGGTTGCCTTAAATTTCTAAGCTGAATCAAATTGACCTTTTGAGTCCATTGATCATATTAAATTAAACTGTGTAACTTTCAAATTGTGTAACTGTAGGGTCCAGGCATGCATGACTTTGATGTGCGCGGGCGCGTCTCATTCCAACACTGGAGCGGAGAGGATGTTGCTATGGGAAACGAAGCTACAACACGACACGACACCACCTGAAAGACAACACGACGTCTCTCAAGCTGCCGTTTTAACTGTTTTCAGGTAAGTTTAGTCCCTAAAACAAAGCAAATACTACATAAAACTGTTCCTCACACTTTTACTATTGGCAATTGATGAATATTCAGTTGAATATTATGTTATATAAGAGTGGTAAGTCTTCGTAAAAGTCCGTTAGCATATTAGCACTGGTAACGTTAGCGTCGGGGTAATATTACGTTTACTTACTTAATGTTAGCTCATGTTAAACTTGTTTGTAAAAGTTTTGGCTTTTATTTATTCTTTATGTGTAGATGAGAGGTTTTGTCAATGTTTTATTGAATGCACTCCATATGTAGTCTAAAATACGCATTGTAACGTTACTGTAAAGGACCGTGAATCAAAAGTTCAATCGTGTTTTGATATTTCATGGTATCTTAAACAAATGTTAAGTAAAAAAGTGTTCTGTGGTTTCAGGAGTGAGAGAATAACCCCCTGCTACAGAAAATATAACACAAGATTCCTAAATTTCTGAAGGGAGCTGATCACAGAGATGCAGGAAAGACAGGTAACGTTAACTTTAAGCAGAGGATTAATTCATATGAATTTCCATTGCACATCATTATGCACATGTTACATGTCTATATATTATGTATCTGTTACTTGTCTTTATTGCAGTTATTTTAAGAAAGTTTTGACATTGAAACATGTGAGTGATATTAAATTTCACATGACATGATTCTTCAGAACTTAATAAATATGCAGATTTGCTGCTAATGAAGTAATATTTGTATATTTCGTTTTTTTATGATTAATTGATTTATTAAATCTTAGAAAAAAGTTTACACTAAATTATTTGTCATCACATCTGTTTTTAGCATTGATAGCAATCAGAAATGTTTCTTGAGCAGCAAATCAGCACCATTTGATAATCACCATTATATTAGTTCAACCTCAAGCACTAAATCAACATCTTAAAAAAGATTTCTGAAAGATCAAGTGACACTGAAGACTTGAGTAATGATGCTGAAAATTCAGCTTTGCATCATAGCTATGAATTACATGTATATTTACACCGTTCACTCATCCCTTACACCTTAACTCATCCTCAAACAAGTCAATTTAAGCCCTAAATGAAAAAATTTTGATTTGTACAGGCATGATATGCAACTTGTATTCAGTCGTTTTGTTTTTTCTTTCTTTTGGTTTTGTTTTCCACATCAACTGAAAAGAAGGTCAAAGTTTAACCTAAGTGCCGTGTAGCTGATGAACATCTTTATATGTAAGTATATTTTTGACTGACTGCCAGACACTTGTCAAACAGTGATGAGCAAACGAGGGGCCGTTCTTTTAAAAAGATCAGGGAGATGCAAGTCTGGAGATTAATATACATTTTAATTCAAAATTGATTTATCTGGAAATATTTCATAATTTGTTGAGATATGTGCCCTTTATGCATTTAGATGTCTATCCATGTTTAAAATACTTTTAAATTTAACAACGGCTGCAAGTTATAAAAACAAACTAACACAAAAATGTTAAAGTAAATTGAGAAAACATTTTCATCAGTTTGACAACATACACAATCTCACAAATAGCATAGAAAAAGTGACAAAGCTGTCTTCTTTGTCTGTGTTTTATTACTCTCTTTGCACTCTCAGCCACTGTATGTAACAGTGATTAGTATAATGTAACAGTAGACAGATGAGGAATGTGAATATGTAGTTTAATTTTAAGGAGCGTTACTACTGGGACCATTTTTTTGTACAAATATATATATATATATATATATATATATATATATATATATATATATATATATATATATATATATATATATATATATATTGATTTACCTGTTAAAATAATTAAGCAAAAAATTAATTAAAAGGTAGATCAGCTCCTGACAGACATGTTAACAAATCAGCTTAACTCTTATTAAATTCATTCATTCATTCATTCATTTTCTTTTCTGCTTAGTCCCTTTATTAATCTGGGGTAACCACAGCGGAATGAACTGTCAACTTATCCAGCATATGTTTTACGCAGTGGATGCCCTTCCAGCTGCAAGCCATCACTGGGAAACAAACATATACGCTTATTCTCACTTATACACTACAGACAATTTAGCCTACCCAAATCACCTGTACCCCATATCTTTGGACTTGTAGGCAAAACCGGAGCACCCAGAGAAAACCCACGCAAACGCAGGGAGAATTTGCAAACTCCACACAGAAATGCCAGCTGATCCAGCCGAGGCTCGAGTCAGCATCCTTGCTGTAAGGCAACAGCACTACCTATTGTGCCACCACGTCACGCTCTTATTAAATTATATTTATATAAGGTTGTGTTTCAGTACATGCTATTTTGGGAAGACAAAATATATTCATAAGCTCTCAGAAAATTCAATAAGACAATTAACTGCACAATTACTTGAAGTGTGTGGATGGGATTACATTATTTGTTAACCCAAAGTGAGTTTCTCTTTCTTTGCAGTATTGGATGCCTGATTGCAGTTCAACTCCAAACTCAGTTGGACAAGCTGATCAGTGTCTTCAGTATTACCACAAGCTACTGTGCAGATGTGTGGACAGCTATGAGCCAAACTTGGGACGTTTGGTTTTTAGGTAATACCAGTGACAAAGTATTCAGTAAATTACTTATAATAAAAGATGCTCACTGCTTACCCCCTTATAGTTAAGTTGTTTGCAGTTTCATTGTTGTAAAAATACCATACTTTTTCATTTTTTATCAGCAGGTGGAGAGACCGTCTGGGCAGCAGAAACAAGACAACTAATCATAGTTGAGTTGAGATTAGCATTATTAACTTGACTAGTTTGGTTGCAGACTTGTTCAATACTTAACAATTTGTATAAGTTACAAGATCAGTGGTCCTGCTATCAATGTTTTTGTAACTTAAATTCATTAAATTCACAAGTTTAGATACAATCAAATGTCCAAACCATCTCTGAGTGAATGACATCAAGGATACAGGATCAAAAGATCATTCATTATAGACCGTTTCATAGGTAACAGCACATCCTTTGTGAAAAATAATTTATTTTTGTGTCATCACAAGACAAAATACATTTCAACTGATTTCAGTTGGTTATATTTTTCAGGTCATTCTGTTCTCCTGGTGGTGAGGATGTGCAGAGGCTGTATTTGTCAGTGTTAAAAGACTTGTGCAGCTGTATCCACACATACAAGCAGCCGACAAAGAGTTCTGGAGCAGGACAGACAGGTAGTTTACAGTGGCTAGGCTAGAAGTTTATACCTGGGTGGCCAGAAAGTGGCCTCCGCTATTTTGGGGGGTCCATACAAATACACCAGTGTAAGCTATACTATTGCACTGAAAAAATTAAATGAAAGAATTAATTAATCGGTTGAACACAAAATATTTTAAAGAAAGCTTAAGTATCAAGTTGGCAATATACAGTATCTGTTATATTGTAGTACATGAGCTGGCTAATACAGACTCGTAAATGTTTAGTTGTTAAGATTAGTTAAATACTAAATCCTATACTTGAGACCGGCTGCATATACAGCTTTAACTGAACTGAATTTAACTAGAACTACACCAGCATTCCAAGTGCTCTAGACTAGCTTTTTGCACTGGTGCGTCTAAAATGTTTGATGGCATTGCATTTAACACTGCAATTTTACATGTTAAAATCACAATCCATATAGGCAATATTGACTTGTAAATGTTTTACTAAAATCGGGTCAACACACATTATGGGGATTGTGTGTAGAATTTTGAGGAAATTAATGAATTTAATCCATTTTGAAATAAGACTGAAACACTTTAAAAATGTGGAAAAAGTGAAGCGCTATCAATACTTTCCGGATGCATTGTATATGGTTTTTAGCACGTTATGAAAGACTTAAAAAAATAGTCCAACATTATCTACAGCAGCAAAAGACCCTCCACATCAAAAGCTACTGGTCAGCTCACGATTCAGCAAACATCTGAAAAACAAATAGCTTATTATGCCTTCACAAAAAAATCTGTGTTTTTGAGTCTAATGAAGATAGTACTATTTTATTAAATTATTATTTAGCCTGGCATGTTTACTGTTACAAAATATTTTAAATGTTTCTTAAAATAAAACATATTGTGTTCAATGGGGGAAAAGTAGCTGTTTTTACACAGAGATAAAAAAAACACATTTCAGAGCAGTAATCACAATACTGTGAAACTGTGATATTTTTATCCAAGATTATACCCTCAGAATCTTATACCTGCCCATTCCTAGCCAGTTACTTAAAGCATTCAGTCAGAGTTTTTTTTTTTTTTCAGTTGGCCTATATTCTGTTTTTCTATGTTCTTGGAAATGCTGCTGTGCATGAAAATGTGACGACATATCCAGGTTCTATAGTTAATTCTGAAATAAATCTTAAAATGAAACAATATTTAAAAATGCAATATTTAATGTGTCAGACACTAAATAAACATGTCAATTCATTTATATTAATCTGATTCCTTAACAGGGCAGCACGGTGGCGCAGAGGGTAGCACGTTTGCCTCACAGCAAGAAGGTCGCTGCTTCGAGATTTGGCTGGGTCAGTTGGCGTTTCTGTGTGAAGTTTGCATGCTCTCCCCGTGTTGGCGTGGGTTTCCTCCGGTTTTCCCAAGTCCAAAGACATAGGTGAATTGGGTATGCTAAAATTGACCATAGTGTATAAGTGTGTGTGAATGAGTGTGTATTGGTTGCAGCTGGAAGGGCAACCGCTGCGTAAAACATATGCTGGATAAGTTGGCCTTTCATTCCGCTGTGGCGACCCCAGATTAATAAAGGGACTAAGCCCAAAAGAAAATGAATGAATGAATCCTTAACAGTTAATATTGGTATAATGAGCAGCAGTTGTCATTTATGTAAATTAACCATTTGAGCGTGCTTAGTTTGGGGTATGTTGTGCCATTAAATTGTCAATTGTCAATTTTTACATTTTAAATCTGCTTTAGCTTTCTTCTTTCCTATAAACCTGGAAATTTAAAATATATATATTTTTGGTTTTTAACAAATTGCTTATTTTAGTCTTAGATTGGTGTACGCTGATGGTCTGCTGAGTTGAAGGGATCCTCCTGTCAGACAACCTCTCCAAAGTACAATAGGACTAGTAAGTAACATCTTAAACCTACACTACTGTTTCATAGCTTTTAGGTTGGTATGGTAAATTCTCTTCTGATAGTGTCAGCTTTATTTAATTAATACAGTCAAGCAGTAATACTGTGAATTTAATACAATGTATATAATTAATAGTGTCACATGATCCTTCTGAAAAAAAATAGTATTCCAATGTACTGATTCTCTTCTCAAGCTGTTTTTTTTTAAATATAAAACAATTTAAATAAACATATTTTTAGTATTTTTGATGTATGACAAGTTTATTTTTAAGAGCATAGTATTTATTTGAAAAAAAAAAGTTTGCTCTTTGATGATTGCTAACAATCAGACATGTTTCTTTAGAACAAAAAGAATTTGTGCAAAAAAGTATTCTCACTGAGCGTTGTCCAACTGTGGTCCAACACATCATTTAAGTTTTCAAATAAGCCTAAAAGACTTGATTAGCTGCATCAGGTGCATTTAATTAGAGAGTTGAATATATAATTTCTTTATATATCCTCCTCTATAGCCCACATATAATAGAAGTTGTTTGCTGAAAAACCTTTTTGTAGCAGAAATAAAGCTATGATTAGGCCCACCCGGATTTTTCGCAGAACTCCGCAGATGTTTAGCCAAACATTAATTGTTTATTTACTTGAGTAAATGTATATTAATTCAGTTTTTTAATTAATTTCAGTAATATTATTGACTAATGTGAAAATGTTCATCTGATTTATGTACAATGAGGTTTGTACAGTAATATTTTCTGTCTTACTAGATATGTTATATGAAAAACTTGCTTTATTTACCCAATAAAGTGAATCTAATTGGATTTGCATTTTAAACATTAAATAAAACTTAAAAATATATTATTTTTTTATTTCATATATTAAGGTTTTAGTTATGATACTCCCAAAATAATTCCGCAGAAATCCGCAGACTTCCACCATAATTTTCAGCAGAAATAGCAAAAAACAACCGCAGATTCCTCCTGGCCCTAGCTATGATATATTAAATGTGGTGTACAGTGTGACATTTTAGTTGACGAAACTTAGTTTAGTTTGCATGTAATGTGGTATCTGAAGATTAGACATATATTTAGATAAACATTTATACTAACACAATGATACTAAAAACCAAAAAAAAAACATTCATTATGATTTCACAAGAAATTTAACTTTCAAATGGCTTTTCTGAAAATTAGTGCTCAGACACACTCTTTAAGTTTAAATTAAATTACACATTTTAGCTAGGCACTTGCATAACACATACTCCAGTTATATGTCATGAAACAAATAATATATATTTGTGGTAATATGAACTGCTGCAATGCTAATCTTTCTCCTTTTGGTTTCTTGCTTTATTTAAGGGTTCCCACTACAACTTCTTGCTCTGATCTATATATATATATATATATATATATATATAGATCAGAGCAAGAAAATGTTGTTTTCTTCTGCAGAAAGTCTTATTTCTTTTTTTTTTATTTTAGTTTTGAATTTAAAAAAAAAAAACATTTTAAGGTCAATATTATTAACCCCTTTAAGCAATTTTTTTTCGACTGTCTACAGAACAAACCATCGATATACAATAACTTGCCTAATTACCCTAACCTGCCTAGTTAAGCCTCTAAATGTCACTTTAAGCTGTATAGAAGTGTCTTGAAAAATATCTAGTCAAATATTATTTACTCAGTTATTAGAAATGAGTTGTATTAGAAATAGTTGGAAAACTATTGTGATTATAAATGTGTAAAAAAATATTTTCGTTAAACAGAAATTAAGGGATTATATACATATATGTATGTATAATCCCTTAATTTCTGTTTAACGGAAATATTTTTATATACATTATATATATATATATATATATATATATATATATATATATATATATATATATATATATATATATATATATATATATATAGTATTGTTATTTTATATTATTGATGTGTTATTAGTTCAGAGGAGATTGCAAATTGTTGAATGCCATTTATAAAAAGTAAAAAAAAAAAATTTGACAACAGACTTTAATAAGATTTAATTTGTATGATTTTATTTACTTCTGTAAATATTGTTTGCTTGGTATTTATTTTGTGTTTGTGTCCTCTTTTATTAATGTAACTTCCTGAAGAAAGTCTTTTGGATAATGAACACATGACTGGTATTATCTTGTATTTTAAAATTATAGTCTTGGAAACATGCATTTTCTTTAACACTATTTAAGAAATTATAAGCATTATAACATGTGCTTACACAAGTTATTTGTGTTTTTACTATAGTAAACTGTAGTCACCCTTAGTGTACATGTTCTGAAGTACTTGTAAATATTCCTATGGTCTTAATATAAATGCTGCAATGGACTTTGTATTTAAAATCTTTATTGCACAGTAGTTCAGCCATGGTTATAGTACAACTTGTTGGTTTTGTTTTAAACGTGGTAAAACATGGTAATGTGTGATAAAAGTATGTTAATCTATTTGTATGTTTGTGAAAATATTAATAAATCTTCAACTTATTGAGAGTGGTGTGTCGTGTTTATTATAAATAAGCAGCTGTTGCAGCTAGTGGTCCATAAGTATGAGCAAAACGCCTGAGAACAGCGCCTCCGCGGAGCAGCCGGTATTTCCGGTTGCATCGTCCTAACATCGGCCGGACAGCGTTTCCGATCATTTGCCGACGTCGCGGCGACATTTTGCCAATTAGCAAATGCTCACTGAGCGACATCGCACCGATGGAATTTTGAAAATCGGCACGACGTCGGCCCAACGTATGTGTGCTGTCTAGGAATACTATTTTATTGCAATGCCAAAGTAGGCTTGTCTTATTATTTTTTGTAATTTACTGTTATTGTTAGCTACATGGCAGGCTTTGTGAAATATTTTAAATAACATTTACTCATAACCTTACTAATTCGAGAGCCGAACCTAAAAATGTTTTAGTGCAATAAGCCTGTACAATAAAGTAAGCCGCAATGCATATTTCTAGCGCATTCTCTTAACAATTATTGCTGGAATAATGAAATAAAATTTCAAATTAACTAAATTAAACATATTATAGTTGATAAAAAAATAGTATCTAGTTCCGACAAACAGATGAGCTCGCTGCATGTGCGTTGCGCTAATAATTTGACATTTGCTCTTCTTGAGAAAGTGCTACAGCGGGCCCTGCTATTTCACATACAAGGTTAGTGATAAGTATTTTAAAATAGTATTGCACATTATTCATTCATTTTCTTGTCGGCTTAGTCTCTTTACTAATCTGGCGTCGCCACAGCGGAATGAACGCGCATAAGGCTTTTTGTAGTAGCCAGACCAATACAATCACTTGCACACTGCGGCCGAATTAACACAACCTATTGCAATTAGAGCTCGACTACGCCACCCAGTACATTACCTGGGACACAAATCACAGGTCCGTATCTCTGACAATAAGGGAATGAGACGTGGATGTAGAAAAATAGAGTTCCTTTTATTACAATGCACTTCTCATTGGACTACAAATATTAAAATGACGGCACAAGTGCTTTAAAAAGGCACTAGAAGGCGGTTACAAAATACAAAAAAAAAACAAATCCTCATCCAACCGCAGGAGCTGGGGCTTACTAAGGTCGGGCAGGCTAGGCACTGGGCCCGAGAATGACCCACAAATTCACACGTGCACACTCTTAGATTCCAAAAACACCACACAGTGAACTTCAATGCACACAAGTGAGCAAAAGACTAATTCATCAAAAGAGCCACGCCACACAGCAGCCCGACTGCCCGTACTAGACACCCCCAGCTCCTAGGGAGAGAAGAAAACCACAATTAGGAAGGAAATAAAACACTTAAGGAAACACAATATTAAATGGGCTCACAGGGGTATCAAAAACAGACTACTTGAGCAGCTACCAGCCGCCCAGGGGCACGGAGGTGACAGGCCCCCGCTAAAAAGAATCCCAAATAATATGTAGTAAAAGTTAGAGCACAAGGTCACAATATTGGAACAGGACAACGCACCAGAATGCAGGTATAGAAGCAAAGCCAAGCAGTCAGTTAGACAACACTTGTTTTAGGGGTTCCCATTTTTTGTAAATGTAGAAAAAAACAAACATCAAAACATATGCAAAACAAAAAAAAAAAAAACACTGATACAAAAGCAACGAAAATAAATAAACGACAAAACAAAAAGCAAAAAAAAAAAAAAACAATTAACAAAAACAAAAGAAACAAAACAGAATCAAAACTGAATTAACAAACAAAACAGCAGCATCCAGCAGGTGTCAAGGGCAGGAGAAGAGGCTCAATCCTCAGTGTAATCGCTACACGAGATGCCAGTCAACCCTCCAGCAAAGCCAGGCGTCCGTACTAATAACTAACTAGAAAATATAACAAAAATCAGTTTCTACTCATAGTAGTTTGATATGCACAGAAATGTATGAGCGGTAGCGCCCTACTTACCGATTGGGAAGACAGCAGTCACGGGAACGCGCAAAAGTTTCAACAGAATCATGAGGGAGAGTTCAGCTCTATGAAACGCGACTGGCTGGATTTTCGTTTTTTGGTTTAGGGTAGGAAAACGGATAAACGACTTTAAAATTCATTTTACACATGTAGGCGGTGCTGAAACGCCCACTTTCCTCTAATTGGTCAACCAAATCTGCGCTCGTGACGTCACCCTCAAAATAAAAGCCTTACACGCAGGCTTTTAATTATTATTATTTAATTATATATTAACCAAGTTTACATATTCTATCATTTGAACCACACACAGTTAGCAGGCTTACATTCATTGCGTATGTATAAATTAAATAAAAACGTAAATCAGCAGTATTCTTAGACATTTGTCATTAAAATAAGGTCATAGTTCACTGCCAAGCTTCTTGCTGCTGTGCACCTGATGCAGTGCAAGATAGCCATTTCCGAGGAGCACCTGGTTTACATGATTGTTTCAGAGCTATTGTAGGCCTAAATAATAGCCTACTCTGTATAAAATAATAATTTATTATTATTATTATTATTATTATTATTATTATTATTATTATTATGCCTATTATTATTAGTATTGTTATTATTATTATTTACTTAGTTATTCAATGGTTGTAAGAACACATTGGACCCTGCATGGGGCTATAATAAATGGTACCATTTGTTTCTATTGGATTTTCTCCTATTTTAATTTAATATATGCCTTTAGCCTATTGTAAATATTTATTTGATAATTAATACTTTTTTATTGCAATGTCAAAGTAGGCCTGTCTTATTATTATTATTTTTTGTTATTATTTTGTCGTTGTTGTTGTTATTATTATTGTAGCATGGACATAGCCACAGGTGTGGCAGAGTGTGCTGGTGCCACCCAAAGTGGCATCTTGCACCTGAAAATAGATGCCTTCGCACTCAAGCGCGCGCAAAAAACTTGCACAGGCAAAAGTAATGATGAATGTGTTGAAGGGAAAAAAAAAACATTCTAATTTTTTGTTAATAAAATAGTGCAACATTATTCTCAGTCAGTGTAGGCTGAAAAAATTAAGATCGCCAGCATTTCAAGAGTGGTTTTATTTTTAGTTCATTGCTATGACTCACTATATTTCACTAAGGCTGCATAAGACTGCGCATCTTGCTTATTTTCTCTATTTTACATACATAACATATCATACAGTCCAGGTTCTACCGTTCTAGTGAGTGTGGGGCATTGCTTTACAGTGGTAAAGTGGATTATTTCTTGGCAAATTCATAATGATTCACTTTGTTTAGTAATAAATTTCATAGTTATAAAATAACTACATTTCAAGAATATGTTAACACTTTCAACTATTTAGGATTATTTATTGCATCAAAAGTAATTTCAAAGTAACATTAAATGTACGTATAAACTGCTTAATTTGTGTGTGTAAACACCTAAGATGCAAAAAGCTTATTTAGACCAGAATAGGCCTGCTAAATGCAACGGTCAATGTATGTAAACTTATGACCTAAAATGTCTTAAATGACTAAATTTAAGTCTTTTTAAGTTTTTAAATAATTTAAGTTTAACATAAATGATTTAAACTTTAAACTTCAAATTAACAGAGTATGGCAAATAAATTGTTTATTAAATGGAGGTCAGGTGTCTATCTTAATTATAATTATTAAATATTATGACACTATAATTCAGTGGTGTATTGGAGAGTACGCACCTTGTAATTAATTAATTTTAAATAAGTGGTTTATCCTAAATAAAATGCAATGGGATCGGTGTGCAATGAATAGTTTGAAAACGCGTCAGGTTACGAATGTAACCATGGTTCCCTAAGGGAACGAGACGCTGCGTCTCTTTAGGAGACACAATGGGATACAGTCCCTCTCTTATAACTTCCTGAAGCACAGGTGAAATCAATCCAATGTAATTGGCGGGACCGTGTGTGACGTCAGACCGGGAGGTATAAAAGCACCACGGAAGCATACAACTTCAGCTTAGAACCTCTCGAACGAAGCGCACCAGGCTTGAAAAAGTATGGCAAAGCGACGCAGCGTCTCGTTCCCTTAGGGAACCATGGTTACATTCGTAACCTGACGCATTCCCTTTCGGGAACTCTACGCTGCGTCTCTTTAGGAGACACAATGGGAACGCTATCCCAAACACGCCATAGTTTGATATGCCTGGTATGAGTTCTCCTAATTCTAGAAAAGATACTGGTTCTCAAAGTAGGATCCAGATCTAATCATTAAAACCTTTTTGAAGGTTTGCAGGGTAGAGAACCCTGCTGTTTCCTCAGGTGCCAGCCAAACATTTGCCAGCATAAAGAAGGATTTTGAAGCTGCCATACCCCTGGTAGAATAGGCCCTTATTGCCTCTGATAGAGAACGTTTCAGGGCCTCATAAGTCAGTGAGATAGACTCGACTATCCACTGGCTCAACGTCTGCCGAGACGCAGATGCCACCATATTAGGTGGGTCATAAACAATGAATGATTGCTACATTTGAACTCCATTCAGCCGTATGATGTATGCGTCTAACCCCCGTACTGGGCAAAGCAGATGAAGCGCTTCTGATCTGCGTCATAAATGGTGGAGGATTAAAGGCCTGCAGCACCATAGGTCGTACCACCTCATGGAGACCTTAAAGAAGTACCCTATTGTGGGGTACAGGAATGCTCTCACCATGCCAGGTGAGCAAGAGGGAGCTCCTCTTTTGAGATAAAATGCCATTTCAGCATTAGAAACTTTTTTACATCTCCTTCAATGCGAAAATAGGGACTGTCGACAGGCCCTCGAGCACTATCAACAAATCCTGAATAGGAATTTTACTGGTGCATTTAGGCCTCAACCTCCTGGATCCATGGAGGAATCTGACCACTGCTACAGATACATAAAGCGTCTCATTAAAACGCTCCTGGATAGAATTCCAGCACCAACCCCACAGGTGGTGAAACTGGACCCAAGTGGTGGTCGGTACACCACAAAGTGAAAAATTTACCTGGTGGCATACAATGTCCTCATGGAAGGGGCTCTGGAGCTGAGTGTGGTTTGAACATGTTCAGTTGAAAAACCAAGATCTATGAGGTGGGTCCCCTCAGAGGCCACACCCATAGCTTGCCTGGGACAGAACTCTTCTGAACAAGAATCTCCCATGGGAGACCATTAAGGAAAGATATTAGGTCTGAGAATCACACTCTTGTAGGCCTAGGGGCCACCGATAGTAGGTTGAGCCCCCTAAATGGACTCTCTCCAGAACTCCCAGAAGCAAAGCGATCGGAGGGGGAAAGATACAGACAAAGCCTCAGCAATGTCTGCACCATGACATCCAGTCCAAATGGTGCTGGGTGTGTCAGTAAAAAAACCACAATGGGTATTGTTTGTTTTGACAGGTGCATATATCCACGTCAGCTCTGCCGAATCTCTGTCAAATGGTCGCTACCACTTCTGGGTGCAGTCGCCATCCCCCAGATGCCGACCCCTGCCTCAACAGGGGGTCTGCTCCTACATTCCTGGGCATGAGATGTAAGCTGCCTTCAGTGAGTGCAGCTTCACCCGAGCCCACAGAAGGATCTGCTCCGCCAACCTGCACAGAGGGCGCGGATTCAGACTCCCTAATGGCTGACAAAAGACCACTGATTTGTTGTCGGTTTTCACTAACACAAGGTGACCTCTTATTTGAGGGAAACAAGTGTTTCAGAGCATGAAACACTGATTACATCTCCCAGCAATCGATATGCATGTGGAGAAGATGGTCCCTCCTTTGCCCCAATGTGGGAAGGCCTCTCAGGGTCGCTTCCCAACCCTCGCATACAGCTTCTGAAGTCAGTGCCATGCGCTGAGAGATTACTCCCAATGTAGGGCTTTGGGACAGAAAACAGGGCTGTCACTATCGATAAAGCTTGTAGATAATGTCACAAGGCTTTGATTATGCAAAATCCCTGGATTTGAGCCACGGCTGTAACAATGACATGTTAGCAGACCCAACCATGTTGATGGCTGCTGCTAACCAGCCTCTAAACAGTTTGACAGTGATAGCTAGGCCCAGACTGACACTCTTTACAGCGATCTGGATTAACTCTATTTGAGTAGGGGAACAGACACACGAACATCGTTGTGGAGTTCCATAATACACCTAAAAAGTATTTGCCAACTTCTGTCTCAACATGAACTGGCACAATAATACTTTACTGGATTCGCCGCAACCCCAACTTCTGTATGTAAACAAGAACAACATCTCTATGTGGTATTGCTAACTCCCTAAACTGGAATTAAATTAGCCAGCCGTCGAGAAAATAGAGAATACAAGTCCTTTGTAGCCAAAGTAAAACCAATGGTACGTTAACTACGTTGGTGAATGTGTGGTGTGAGAATGCCAGACCAAATGAAAGAACCCTGTACGCCTTGCCCCTGAAGGCGAAACTCAGGAACTTTCTGTGACTTTAAAGGATGGATATGTGACAAACCAGCCCTCAGCCTGTATTTGTGACACTATGGTGCTGATAGTCATTGTTTTGAACTTCAGCATTTGATCAGAGCGATTTAGTCATCTTAATATATATATATATATATATATATATATATATATATATATATATATATATATATATATATATATAGGATATAATGTCCATCCTTCTTTGGAACAATGAAGTAATAATATAAAAACCCCGACTCCATGTCTGGAGGAGGACCTGTTTTATGACTTCCTTCCTCAGAAGGGAGTCTACTTCATTTCCATTTCTAGAGCCTGCTTTAACTTTACTACAATTGTAAAGCAAATTATTGCACCAAGAGGGGTGTGAACCAAGCTGCATTATATAGCTCCTCTTTAAGGTTAGCAGGACCCAACTGCAAAACGTTTGGCAGCCGCTGCCATTCTGCCAGAAAATACCGCAGGGGTACCAGTCCCTCAAGACTGGCCTCTATGCTCCCCTAGATGGCTAACTCAGGGCACTGAAGTGAACTCACGACAGGAGGCCACTAAGTTAACTGCTTTTGGACCCTCCGTAGAGGGGGTGAGTCCACTAGCGCCACCACTTTTGGGATAAAACGCTGGTGGACAACACCGGGGGTCTCCGCGCCCTGAGGCACCAACGGTGGGAGGGTTGGCGGATGGACCCCCTGTGGGGCACGAGGAGGAGGCTTTTGCTCCTCGCAGGTGCTGCCTGAAGAATTTCCTAATACTAGAACTTCTTCGGAGACTATAGTCGTTTCACGACAATGGTTCTTGGCCACAGTACATGACGGACTTTGTCTCCTGAGGGCACTGCCTCACTAGAGTCACCACTTTTGGGATAAAACACTGGTGGACAACACCAGGGGTCTCCACACCCTGAGGCACCAGCGGTGGGAGGGTTGGCGGATGGACCCCCTGTGGGGCATGATAAGGCAGCCCTTGCTCCTCGCAGGGGGTACCTGTGAGAGCGCTGCTTCCAACCCCAACTGTTTTTTGGGGGCTGAATGGATGCAACGCACTCTCTTGCCCCACACAATGCTGAGCGGATAAACTGGCTTGCGGCTGGTCCCGCCTAGCCGCCCTAGAAGAACGGTTTCTTAGGGAAAGAAGCTCCCGTAGGAGCCCCACCCCCCTCTGCCCGCTCAACAGATTCTCTAATGAACCAGCGGGCAAAAATGGGGACATCAAGGAAGAGACATTTGTCCTCTTTCTTGATATCGGACGGATTTGGCCACAAATGTCCCTGTGAACATCCATTTTTATGGCACAGAGAGACAGGTCTTAAGCCCGAAGCAGTTCCTTTTGAACGATAACAGGCCTCACCCTTGATGGCAAAGCAGAGTCTTTGCAGATGATAACTTCCTTGATTTGAAGTCTCACTCTGCAACAGAGTAATCTAAGCAAGCCATAGCTGAATAAATGGCTAATCATACAAACAATGTGAGACCTGCTTCAGGTTAATACTTCCCTGTGCAGGTACTCATTAAAAATTAGACCCCTTATATTTATAATAATAATAATAAGTATTATTATTATTATGTTCTATATTATAATATATGTTATATAATAATATTTTTATGGGGGATTAATTCAAGCAATACAGGCTTAATCTCAGCCAGTTCATCATATTCGGGACATAATGGGGGGAACAACCATTTTGGCCCCAACGGCCTTCCATACTCTCAACTCCCTCGGAAGCAGAGGCGGAGCCGCAATCCCACAGTGCGAAAAGAAAGGCAGCCGTAGCAGGCGTCCGGCTCGCACTGAAAGGATGCCGATCTGGAGGACAAAGAGGAGAAGAAAACCCTCGAGTTTTGTCTCCTTAACCGTCAGATCGAGCTGATTCCCCGCAAAATCACGAATGAGCCGCGGGAAACACTTTCACAGCACTCGACCAGGGCTTTTTAAAATGAGTACAAACACCCCTCTCGAGGACGGAATCGATTGTACTTGCTCCTGGTCAAAGGCACTGCGCACACACATAAATCGTGCGTGTCTTGATCTATGATTACACATGGACCCCGCAGGACTTAAATTATATTTCTCTAATAGCCTATTATTTTTAATAGTGATGCAAAAAGAGAGCGTGTGTGTGTGTGCGCGAGTGAGTCATTGTTGCAATGTAGTGCGTTTTCAGTGCTTTGCACTCTCAGAAAAAAAGGTACAAAATTGTACCTTTTAGGGTACAAATGGCCCGTCACTGGGGTGGTACCCTTAAGGGTACAAATTTGTACCTCTATTTAAAGGTACAAAATTGTACCTTCTACATTTGTACCCTTTAAGGGACAATTTTGTACCCCCACCGAAGGTACAAAAATGTACCTTTTTATATTATATAGCATTATCAGGGTACTGACCCAGGCATTTTGATCCTTTGGTGACTGCATGCACAAATAAATAAATAAAATATTTTGGTTCGCAGATGTCCATTTTTATTTATTAATGTAGAAATATTTCATTACAACTCACAACTGAATGTGTCAAGAAATAAAATTACACAGTAAATATAAAGCAGACATGTAAAACAGTAAAAAGAACAATTTAGAAAACAAATAAAAATTGTTCACTCACTGTACAGTATATAATCTACCCTTAATACAAAGACCACAAGAATACTGTTTAAGATTTATAAACACATTACACAGGCTACATCAAGTACTGCACTTTATAAAGTCCAAAGTATTTGTCTTTAGTCAGAATACTCAGTCATAATAAATAATTTGTCATCAAAATTTTCTCTGTATTTCTGAATGAAGGCAATGCTTCTCTATAAATTGCTTCAACAGAAAACCAAAAACATCAGTAGCCTCTTCCTCAACACCAGTAGATTACTCCTCATCATCCTCAAGTGGAGTTGTAATTTGTTGTAACACAATATGTGTTTATGCTTTTGATAAACATGACATGTAAAGCATTCATATCTGGAAAATGTTCTTTGATAGTCATTAGGACCACAAGTTATTTAAAAATTTGCTTTATGCATGAATGACAGCAGTGTGCTGGATTAACTTGATTGTGATTATCCCAAGAGCATGTAGAGAAACAAAAAACAAGGTTGATCACTTTGGTAACTGGAGTAGATCGAGGCTTGTCACCGTCCACCGTTCATTCAAAACATTCCACTGCAGAAACATCAAGGTGTTCTTCTAGTAAGATGGATATGTCAAAAATGTATATTCGTCCACATCATTAGCCCGGCCAATCGCAATCCCATCAACTCTGAAGACTGCCGTGACTCGTCTTGTTAACACAGTTGTCCAGTCGGTGGTGTCCTCCTGTACTTGAACTGTTGGATGTGGTGAAGATGGTTCACTGTAAATGACAAAGCAATAATTACATTAATATCAGTCACTCTATCACTGATGAAGAGAAAATCAACATGCATAGAAAGTAAAATAATTAATATTCACCGATTTAAAAAAAAAAAAAAAAAAGTATCACAGATTAAAAGACTAATATAAATTTCATTCATTCATTCAATTTCTTTTTGGCTTAGTCCCTTTATTAATCTGGGGTCGCCACAGTGGAATGAACCACCAACTTATCCAGCATATGTTTTATGCAGCAGATGCCCTTCCAGCTGCAACCCAGTATTACGAAACATCCAGACACACTCATTCACACACACATTTATACACTACAGACAAATAAGCTTACCAAATTCAGCTATAGCGCATGTCTTTGGACTTGTGGGGAAACCGGAGCACTTGGAGAAAACCTTCACGAACACTGGAAGAATATGCAAACTCCTCACACAAATGCCAACTGACCCAGCCGAGGCTCGAACCAGCAACCTTCTTGCTGTAAGGTGACAGCACTACCCACTGCGTCATCCTAATATAAAGAATATCAAGCATTATAAAATGCATTTATCACAGCATATACTAAACAGAAAACAACATACGCACCGGAGCACAACGAAATGTTGAAGTGTCTCGCTTAACAAGGCTGGCAACATGAAAAGTGCTGCTGTAAAATCAATTCCTGGAACATAAGATGTGGCATACAAACAAATATGAAGGAATCCATCCAAAGCTAGAATTTAATAATATTAATCAAGTGGAAAAAGTTTAGAAAGAGTACCTTAGAGTCAGGTCATTAGCATTCTTAAGTTGATCTCTCATCTTTCGATGAAAACCTAGAAAATAATTTTAAACACGAGGGTGTACATTTATTGTTGTTTGTAAGTAAAAACCTACAAATTTAAAATAGTATGTAAGCCATTAAAACCATGGTATAGATAATGAGACATACTTACATCTTGTAACTGAGCCATGCTTTCATATGACATGCCTTCATTGGTCTAATGCTGTTAGCCTGCATTATGTTGTTCAATCTTGTTCTGAAATACAATTGGAAACTTCATAAACTTCAGGAAAGCAATAAGATAAAGCAATAACTATTTATTTATAGTATTTTATTTATATATAAGTATAACGTTAAACGATAGTAAAGCACCAACAATTCTGGACATGAGAGTTTGTGGACACTCCTCAACATTAATGTAACTTAGACACTGAAACGAAGATATGTACAAGCATACACACGCCACGTTTGTAACTAGCCACGTTTACATAATCAGTCGCTTTGCCGGTGACAAAATTGTGATTTTTCTTCACAAAATGGCGGTGTATATAACCGTCTAAAATTACATTTCCGCGGTCAACCGTGGCTAGAAAATGGCCTCAAAATATAAAACATTATCGATAATTACAAATTTCAGTATTAATAACAAAAGGTTTTATATCAAGGTATATGAAGACTTCAGTCGCGCCAGCTCCGGGCCACACCGCACATTACTCACGGCCCGATTCCGGTGCACGGTTACGGCAGCGTCGGCTTCTGCCGCCGCATCTGGCCCGAGTAACGATACAGCAGACGGACTTGGGCAGGCGAGAATCTAGCCGCAACTGGCCCAAGTGTATTTTGCTATCTGGGTTGCGATTATATTCCGCCGTGGCAACACTTATTAATAAAGCAGTAACGTAACGTAACATATACGGCGCGAATACGTAACGTAGGCGATAAAGGGAACTTTTACATCGAGAAAACTAACAGCATATAGTACTTACCTTCTATAACGTTATGTCCCTCGGTGACTTCGATATCACGTTGTATTAACTTCTTTAATAAGCTGCAGACATCGTAGCAAACTCCATCCTGCAGGCCAACTTAACTTACACCAGCCAGCCCGGAGCACAAAGCGGGGGAAAGCCGAGACCAGAGTCAGACAAAATCAACAGAACACGGCTTCACATGTAAAAATGAGACTGAAAATATATCTTTAATACATTCTTACCTGAAAAGTGTGGACTCCAAAATAGACTTTTCTTTGAAAAGCGTGCGAAGTTCTGTGTAAACAGCCAGCATACTCGACCGACCGCCTCAGTAACAAACACTACTATAACGTCTCAACAAGCCAAATTCTTAGAGACAGCAACATCACCACCTGTATGAAGATGCTGTCCCTCTGCATGGTTCTTATTCTACATCCCATATATACTATAGGGACTTAAACAGTAAGCAAAGACCAGTATTTACGTTTTTAATGATTAAAATTACATTTAATTATAAATTAAATTATTAACATTTTTGAGAAAAAATGTAATTTAAATACATGAAAAAAATTTAATTATTAAAATATTTAATTCAATCAATTTATTTATTTATTATATTTTTAAATTATGTATTTTAGTATTAATGTTTAGTATTAATACATTTAAATTAGTGTTATATAGTGTCTTGATCTTATCATGAGCTGAGGGTACAATTTTGTTCCTATTGGGAAACAAAATATATAATTGTACCTTTAAAGGTGCCAAATTGGTCCTTTACGGTACAATTTTGTATCCAAATGTGCTATAAAAGGTACAAAAATGTACCTTTCAAACCTAAATCTGGACATTTGTACCTTTATAGCCCATTTGGGTACAAAATTGTACCCTAAGGACCAATATGGGACCTTTAAAGGTACAATTTTATATTTTGTTCCCTCTAGGAACAAAATTGTACCCTCATTGTACCTTTTTTTCTGAGAGTGTGTAGTAGGAGGAAAAAGACTCATGCGTCTGAGTGAAGAGAGAAAAAGCTGAAGTTGTTGTTGTTGTTGTTCTTCTTCTTCTTCTTCTTCTGGTGTTTTATGGCGGTTTGGCAAACCAACAAAACTGATCTGGAGTGTGGATTGTACATAATTGGGGTAGAAAGAAAACACATATATACATTAAATGACTATATTAAATTATAATAAAAATAAAAAAACTAAATTCTATGCATTATTCCTATATTTCCCAAATATTTAATTAATATCTCATGAATTTTTGATTGTCTAAGCCCGTTTCCTAGCAAGACTTTCAAAGAAATTACCTTATCTTCCAGCTGTCCTAATTCTTGTATTAAATCAAACCTCTCTCTTTCATAAGCTAGGCATTCTAAAATTATATGATTGACTGTTTCCAACTCTCCACAATTATCACACTTCCCTGATTCATGCTTTCCTATTTTATACAAGCTGTAATTTAATGACGTATGGCCTATCCTTAGTCTTGTTATGATGACATCTTTCCTTCGATATCCGTATCTTTTCCGTATCTGATATAAATGTCTTCCTTTGGTCTCCTTGTTCCACACCTGTTGCCATTTCTTATATATTTCGACTGCAATCATTCTATTAAATTCTGTTTTACTTAATGCTAATTTAATTTCTATTTGCTCATTATTTAAAGCTTTTTTTGCTAGCATATCAGCTTCCTCATTCCCATCTACACCCACATGTGCCGGTACCCAGAGAAATGAAACCATTCTTAACTGCCTAATTGTGAATAAATTTTGTAAAATTTCAAATACTAAATCTTGTCTAGCTTCAGATTTGGCACTTTGAAGGCTTTTAAGTGCAGCCATTGAGTCCGAACAAATTACTGCTTTTTCAGGTTGGACTTCTTCAATCCATTGAAGTGCTATAATAATAGCTAATAATTCAGAGGTAAACACTGACACGTGATCTGATAATCTCTTTGCAATTTTGATGTTAAATTGTGGAATATATAAGCTGAAGTTGTATGCTTCCGTGGTGCTTTTATACCTCCCGGTCTGACGTCACACACGGTCCCGCCAATTACATTGGATTGATTTCACCTGTGCTTCAGGAGGTTATAAGAGAGGGACTGTATCCCATTGTGTCTCCTAAAGAGACGCAGCGTAGAGTTCCCGAAAGGGAACCCCTG
This sequence comes from Danio rerio, assembly GCF_052040795.2. Lineage (NCBI taxonomy): Eukaryota > Metazoa > Chordata > Actinopteri > Cypriniformes > Danionidae > Danio > Danio rerio. The sequence continues at coordinate 43,756,113 of NC_141023.1, read as the reverse complement.
GTTCTGACTTTATTACCTTTTTTTCTGAGTGTGTGAAAGAGCAGGTTAGAGATCAGTGTGAGCATGAGATCACGGTGTGTGAGGGAGAGAACAGCGCGGGCGCGAGCAGGTCTGGAACAGCTGCGCGTCCGCGTGTCTTGAAGGAAACTTCGATACGCCCTTTTTAATGAAGTTCAATGTTTCGTTTGCGAATAGGGAAGCAGCCAGCAGACTGAAATTTCCACATTTTGAACTGCTCGTCTGGACTTTTTGTGTGACACAGAGAAGCAAATTAAGTTTCTTATGTTTTACTTCGCGAACGAGGAAACCTATAGGTACAGTGAAAATATATATTGTTCTACATTTTTGGCGAGGGATAATGTTTTGTTAAGTCTATAATCGTTTGTTGGTGTGAATTTCATTTCTGTATAATTTATTCTGTGTGTTTTTATGCAGGATATAGGATGTCTTCCTCATTATTTCTTTACCAGATCATCCTCACACTCGTCTGCCAAGCACTTTGTGACGGTAAACCTTTATTTAACTTTTTTTCCATTTAATTTTTGTTTTGCTCCATGACTTGGACTATTTATTAGGCTACATTAGATATAATTATATCAATATATAATATAAATATATTACATTAATGAGTCGATATTATATGTTAACTAATAAAGACAGTAGTAGTCAAAATTAATTTAAATAATTTTGCCTGACATGTTTACTGTTCCAAAATATTTAATGATATAAAAAAAAATGAAATATATTGTGTTCAAAGGGGGAAAAAGTTTTTTGTTTTTAGCTAGACATTTAAAAAGAACATATTTTAGAGCAGTAACCACAATACTGTCAAACCATGATATTTTAATCCAAGGTTATCAAATCGTCCGAATCTTATTCTATCCGAATCTATGCCTAGTCACATCGCGAGCATGCGCAATGTTGAGTCTGGACTATAATTAATCATTTTGCTGGTGTTTTTGAGGCCTGTGACTGTGTGAGGGTTTTAAAAGCATGCATGTACCATTTGTAACTGTTTGAAAATGTAGCAATAGCAACTTATCATAAATTAAAAATGATTAGATTTATTGAATTGTTCATAAGATGAAAACTTTGTGCGGGAGCAAGGTGAGGGACAACAGAGGTAAGGATCCAATCTCAGTTTCATAAGATTATTTGTGCAGGCTAACAACATCAAAAAAAGGTGAGACTAGTACAATGAGGAAAATCCAGGAACATAGACAAAACCAGGCAATGGTCAAAATAAAGAGGATCAATGATATAACAAGGCTTTGGTCAGAATACAAACAGGAAAAAAACAAAGAAATATCAACACATCACGTCAACATTATTACTCTGTACTGAACTAACATTTGTGTTATGACGGGCCCAAGTCCTTAAATGCACCCTTTCTACTTTTGTTTAATTTTTATTTATATTTCTTTTTGTTACAGCATCTTCTTTTCTACATTTTAAATTGATGAAATCTCTACATTTTAAATGATTCTTTTTTTAACGGTAAAATTAATTTTCAACTAAAAATAATGCATACATTTTTTTTGTTTGACTGCTGGATTGCACCATGGATGTTTTATTTTGTAATATTATCTTTATTATTATTATTATTACATAACATTACATTATTATATTTATATTATATTTGATTGTATACTAAATAATATTTAATTACATTACAATTGTATTTGATTAACTCTCACTATACAAAGTATGATAGAACACAATGTTATACATAGTTCATTGGAGTAATTTATACTTTTGATATTTATTGGGGGCCCCCAGATTTCCTGGGGCCCTAAGCAGTCGCTTAACTGGCTTAGTGGTTAAATCCGCCCCTGTGTGGTGAAGAATTAGTCCATGTGATCAGTCCATGAATCACTACAGCTGTGAGCATGTAATCATCAGAGTTCCGGAAACAGGTGTGTGTGTAAGGTGCATGACAGGATTTGTAGTTCCTTAACACAGCTGAAGTTCACCAGCAATCTATCAGAAATGGATCGCTGGTGATCATGACAATTATATATTTTATGCACTTCCCTGCAGAATCATCCCAGTCAATCTAAAATGATAGATTATTTCCTAACAGTTTTTCAGCTTATCTGGTGAAATCGTATTCATATCGCAATTTATATCACATAATAAAAAGATTGCAATGTGCAATTTTTCCAATATTGTGCAGCCCTATTTTGCAGATGAGCAAGCACTGTAATAAATGTCTTCCACATGTAAACATGAACATCACATAGATGCCTCTGTGATGTATATGTGTGCTATCATGTAATTTCAAACGTTGCATGTTTTTAACCCTTTCCCATCTTGTATTTCCCGTCTCTGTATTTTCTTCAGATCCCATTAAGGACTTGAATTGTTTTAATGACTACGAGGCCGAGATGACGTGCAGTTTCTCTTCTGAAAGTCTCAGAAATTGCTCTGGATACAAGCTGAACGTCACACAAAAACTAGCATATGAGTGAGTGTTTGTACTTGCCTGTTGTTCCTCTGTAACTATTATTACCGCGCTGTTTGTTTCGTAATAAATTTACATGCTGGACGTTTCTTCCAGGATAAATAGGTATTCATGCGTCTTTGAGAGAAGTCATCACAATTCCATTTGTGAATGCAAAATTGAAGTGGAAGGCTTTATTACTGAAGAGATCTTCTCCACTACACTTCTCAAAGGAACAAAGGTTTTATTACAAAGGGATTTCAAGACTATAGATTATAGTGAGTATAAATGCTTGTTTAGCATTTTAAAGAAATAGAAGGAATTGTTTAGCATTGACAGACGTGTTTAAAATGCGCTTTTTTTCTGCAGTCAAACCAAAAACTCCAGTGTTATTTGTGAAGAAGACAGAAAATAGAAACTTTCATGTTACCTGGGATGATAGCTATGGACAAAGGAATGTCTTTACAGATAATTTGTTTATAACTCTGACCTATAGGATCAAAGGAGAAATTGAAACAGTAAGGAAGATGGCTTATAGTTCATATAAAATCTTTTTGTACTTTTGTACAATTTAATTCAGAATTATTAGCCCCCCTGAATTATTATCCCCCTGTTTACTTTCCCCCCAATTTCTGTTTAACAGAGAAAAGATTTTTGTCAACACATTTCTAAACATAATAGTTTTAATAACTCGTTTTTAATAACTGATTTCTTTTATCTTTGCCATGATGACAGTAAACATTTTTGACTAGATATTTTTCAAGACACTTCTATACAGCTTAAAGAGACATTTAAAGGCTTAACTAGGTTAATTAGGTTACTAGGCAGGTTAGGGTAATTAGGCAAGTCACTGTATAGTCATTGTATCCAGAAGAACAAATATTATCAGACATGCTGTGAAAATGTCCTTGCTCTGTTAAACATCATTTGGAAAATATTTTAAAAAGAAAAAAATATCCAAAGGAGGGCTAATAATTCTGAATTCAACAATATGTAGATTTTTTATAAATAAAATAAAAACAAACATTTTCTACAGAATTCCACAAAGGAGGCAAACACTGTTGGATTCTGTGTTATCGTGGGCAGTCTTCTCCAGCCAAAAACTGAATACATTCTGACAGCAAAAATGAGCTCGAACTACAACGGTCAGAAGATATATAGTGATCAGAG